>NW_027413306.1:0-106829 GCF_048544455.1 Silene latifolia
TTTTAACATTTTTTTTAGTTTACGCATTAATCACAATACAGTCGCACTTAGTAAACCATGAATAATTCAATCCTTGGATGCAATATTCAGTACTATTTACATAATACGATTTTAACACGGGAATAAAACTTCATACGTCTGAGTTTATTTTCCCCGTAAAAGGCGTGAGCATTATGAGTTAATGTTGCATGCTCCATTTCCTTGCCCTTTTGCCTCTTGTAGCATTACTAAAGTTGGAGAAAAAGGAACATACATCGGAGGTATTACCTCCAACTTTTTTGTTTTTGAGCATATATCTATATTTTTTGAGCTTATTTCCAAAAAAATTATTTATTTTTGAGTATATGTATGTTTTTTTTGAGCTTATTAAAATTTATAAGTTAGATTTTAATTTTTTTTCCGTCAAAACTCCATTTTTTTTTTTAAACTTATATGTAAGGTTTTTGAGTATTATTGCAATTTTTTAGAGTTTAATATTTAAGTAAATAAACTCAAAAAATTTATATTAAAACTCAAATTTTTAAAAAAAAAACTCAAAAAAATTATTATAATCTTCGAAACTATGAATTGGTGGTAATACATGGATGTATAATCCACTTAGTCTTTAAAGTTGTCATGTTCATTTCGGCCTCGTTTATAAAAGTCTAGAAAAAATGATACAGAAGATGGCATTGTTCCACGTTTTATTATCTTTGTCCTTTTTCCTCTGCTATGGGCCATTTTCTCTAGGCAAGAAGTTTTATGTGGCATAATCGCAGAGTCAGAAACGACAATTTAAAAAATCCGATCGATGATTGGATAATGGATAGATATCTTAAAATTTTGAACTTTATCAATGATGAAAACATAAACTACATCAGTACATCAAGCATAAATCTTTGGACTATAGTGACAATGCTATATCTCAGTTTATTGTTCTTTGCTTCTTCGAGTTCAGCTGAAATCGGCTATCTATAATAACAATGCTGTATCTGAGGATACCTGAAAGTTTCATAAAATTAACAAGAATAACTTATAAAATCTAAAATGTAGAAAAGATATAGTAATTGTAAATTTTTACCAGACTCGTATCAATGACCGAGGGAAGTCTCTATGTCAGTTCAAGATTTCCATGTTAGAATACGTCCAAGAGTGTAATCAAATGATCCCGGGAGTTCCCCCAAACGCTTCAGTAGAGTCGTTTTGCTTAACAAAACATCCCCAATGAAGCGTTGAGTGGAACTCTAGGGGACATTTGATGTTTTGCCAATGTCGTTTGAGATTTCCATGTTAGAGCGCTTCCGAGAGTATAATCAATTGCCCCCGGGAGTTCCCCCAAACGCTTCAGTAGAGTCGTTTTGCTTAACAAAACATCCCCAATGAAGCGTTGAGTGGAACTCTAGGGGACATTTGATGTTTTGCCAATGTCGTTTGAGATTTCCATGTTAGAGCGCTTCCGAGAGTATAATCAATTGCCCCCGGGAGTTCCCCCAAACGCTTCAGTAGAGTCGTTTTGCTTAACAAAGTAACCCCAATGAAGTGTTAAGAGGAACTCTAGGGAACACTTGATGTTTTGCCAATGTTGTTCGAGATTTCCATGTTAGAGTGTAATCAAATGACCCCGGGAGTTCCCCCAAACGCTTCAGTAGAGTCGTTTTGCTTAGCAAAATATCCCCAATGAAGCGTTGAGTGGAACCCTAGGGAACATTTGATGTTTTGCCAATGTCGTTTGAAATTTCCATGTTAGAGTGCTTCCGAGAGTGTAATCAAGTGCCCCCGGGAGTTCCCCCAAACGCTTCAGTAGAGTCATTTTTGCTTAACAAAATATCCCCAATGAAGTGTTAAGAGGAACTCTAGGGAACACTTGATGTTTTACCAATGAATGATGTTTGATGCATTCGACTAACGGTAACCTTTCTATTTATAGAAAGCTCCTACAAACTAATATTCTGTTTTAGAAACATTACACCAGATTGAACCTGGTCATGTCTCTGGACTAAGTTATAAAGGTCATAAACATAAGGTCAGATATGTTGGTAAGTGGCAAATATTCCATTTTTTCTCTTTATCTTTGTTTCTTTGGTGCCCTTATCTCACCCTTTTTTGTTCTGTGACATCTGTCACATTGCCTTATATTTCAGGAATAATACTACCTGAGTCTCGGTACCACCCTCTCACATAGTTTATGTAAACAAATGATTGGGACGGATGGAGTATATCGTGGTAACTTTGACGTTTCATCCTTCTTTAGCCCTTTTACCTACACTCGAAGTTTGAGTTTCTTGAATACATATAGTCATGTAGGCTAGGTACTAGTATTCAATGTTGTGAATATTAGTTATCATTCAAATGCCTATTTTCGCCGCTATCTCCTGTGTCATCTTAGTTTGTTGCAGAGAACATGAAGTTCAAGTCAGTAGCTTGATAATGGGTAAAACCGTAGAACAATATTTACCACTGGTATTTGAGAAATGAGCCAAAGCATTCTCCATATTTTGGCTAAGCATTAGTTTAAGCAATAAACACTAAACAGTCGCCGCTTAGAAAACCATGAATAATGCAATCCGCGGATGCAATATTCAGTACTGTATGTTTTCATAATAGGTCATCCAAAAGCATTCTCTACGCATTTCTAACACGGGAATAGGCGTAAGCATTATGAGTTTATGTTTGATGTAACTCTACAGGTATAAGGGTTCAGACTGTTGAACCAGATTAGTGTCACTGATGAATTGAAAATGAAGTATTCAAACTGTGTGTAAACTTTTTATCTTAGGACTGAGATGATCTTTGATAAGTTTTTCGGGTTATTTGCTTGATTTTCATCCTTAGGTTGCATAAAACAATAAAACAAAATAAAATAAAATATAATCCTTAGGTAGCATCTTCACTGATACTGAGTACTGATAATTGTAGGAGTACTACAGTTGTAATGTTAATTCGGCCTCGTTTATTATGATACAGGAACAGGAAGATGGCATTGTTGCATGCTCTATTTCCTTGTCCTGTGTCGTTTATAAAGGTCTGGAAAAAATGATACAGGAAGATGGCATTGTTCCATGTTTTATTTCTCTGTCTTTTTCCTCTGCTAGGGCCATTTTCTCTAGGCAAGAAGTTTTACGCGGCATAAGTGCATAATTGCAGAGTCAGAAACGACAATTTCAAAAATCTGACAAAGTGATTGCATAATGGATAAATATCTTAAAATTTTAAACTTTATAAATGATGAAAACATAAACTACATCAGTACATGAATCAAGAATCTTTGGACTATAATAACACTAGTCTGCTACCTATAATGATAATGCTATATCTCAGTTTCTTGTTCTTCGCTTCTTCGAGTTTAGCTGAAATCGGCTATCTTTAATAACAATGCTGTATCTGAGGAAACCTGAAACTTTCATAAATTAACAGTAACACCTTGTAAAAAATGAAATGTAGCAAAAAATAATAATTGTAAATTTTTGCAGAGTCGTACCAATGACCGAGGTGTCAGGTGTGTCTCAATGCCGTTCAAGATTTCCATGTTGGAGTGCGTTCAAGAGTGTAATCAGATGAGCCCGGGAGTTCCCCAAACGCTTCAGTAGAGTCGTTTTTTGCTTAGCAAAATATCCCCAATGAAGCGTTGAGTGGAACTCTTCGGAACATTTGATGTTTCGCCAATAACTGATGTTTGATGCAGCAAAAAGCTCCAACTAACTCAATGTCGTCCGAGATTTCCATGTTAGAGTGTAATCAAATGAGCCCGGGAGTTCCCCCAAACGCTTCAGTAGAATCGTTTTGCTTAACAAAACATCCCCAATGAAGTGTTAAGAGGAACTCTAGGGAACATTTGATGTTTTACCAATGAATGATGTTTGATGCATTCCGACTAACGGTAACCTTTCTATTTATAGTAAGCTCCTACACTCAACAAAATATTCTGTTTTAGAAACATCACAGTATTACACCAGATTGAACCTGGTCATGTCTCTGGACTAAGTTAGAAGAGTCATAAACTTAAGGTCATATACTATGTGGTAAGTGGCAAATATTCCATTTTTTCTTTTTACCTTTGTTTCTTTGGTATCCTTATCCCACCCTTTTGTTCTGTCACATTGCCTTATATTTCAGGAATAACAGTACCGAATCATGGTATTTACTACTCTTTCCGTCTCAGTCATTTATTTAACTTTGATTAAAATATCTGTCACAGAATAAAAAAAAGTAAGCAAGTGATTGGGACGGATGGAGTATATCTCGAGAACTTTGATGTTTCATCTTTCTTTAGCCCTTTTACCTACTTGAACTTGAAGTTTAAGTTTCCTGAATACAAGTAGTCATGTAGGTACTAGTAGTGAGTGTTATGAATATTACTGATCATTCAAATGCCTATTTTCGCCGTTATCTCCTGTGTCATTTTAGTCTGTTGCAGAGAACATGAAGTTCGAGTCAGTAGCTAGATAATGGGTAAAACCGTAAAACTACATTACCACACTGGTATTTGAGAAATGAGCCAAACAGTCTGTATATTATGGCTAAGTATTAGTTTAAGCATTAATCACTACACAGTCGCCGCTTAGCAAAACCATGAATAATGCAATCCGTGGATGCAATATTCAGTACTTCATAATAGGTCATCTGGAAGCATTGTCTATGCGTTTTCAGCACGGGAATAAGACTTCATACGTCTGAGTTTATTTACCCGCGTGAGCATTATGAGTTTATGTTTGATGTTGGTAGCTCAACAGCTATCTGGGTTTAGACAGTAGAACATTACTGTCACTGATTAATTGGAAGTGGAGTATTAAAACTGCGTAAGTTCTGTATCTTAGGACTGAGGTGATCTTTGATAAGTTTTTCGGGTTATTTGCTTGATTTTATTCTTAGGGTAGCATCTTCACTGATACTGAGTTCTGATACTTGTAGCAGTACTACAGCTGTAATGTTAATTCGGACTCGTTTATTATGGTCTTAGGGAAATGATACAGGAAGATGGCATTGCTGCATGATGTATTTCTTTGTCCTTTTTCCTCTGCTGTGAGCCATTTTCTCTAGGCAAGAAGTTTTTCGGAATATGCCTCGCAAAGTTCTGGTTGACACAAAGATCAAAGCATTTTGCACCTAGCCAACTCCCTGGCTAGATTAGAAGTCTTCATATACATCATGGCAGATCTGCAGTAAAGTGGTAAATATTCCTTGTTATTCCGTTTTCGCTTTCTATGCTTCTCTTGATGGAATTTTGCTTTTTATGACAATGCCTATATTTTATGCCTTCCTTTCCTGCAACTGTCTACATGCATGATGCATCAGAATGTACTTGGTTGAGTCGATTCAAAAGTGGCGCGTTTATCATTCCTGCAACAGTTTTATGATGTTTCTTCCTTTATTAAGGAGTTAACTTGATTTTCTGTTTTAACAATATCTCAGTACCTTTATTTTTTCGCCGTCCTCTCCTGTGTCATCTTAGTTTGTTGCAGAGAAAATGAAGTTCGAGTCACTAGATGTATAAAACTGTCTTTACCGCTGTTATTAAGAAATGAGCCGAAACACTCCCTATATTTTTTTGGCTAAGCATTAATCACTAAGCAGTTGTCACTTAGTAAATCATGAATAATGCAATCAGTGACAGCAATATTAAGTACTACGAAGTATTTTCATAATCGGTCATCCAAAAGCGTTCTCTAGCCTTTTCAACACGGGAATAAGACTGCAGAAGTATGAGTTTATTTACCTCATAATAGGTGTGCGCATTGTGAGGATATATACTCCTGGTTCATTATTTTGGATGGTGAGAGGTTGTGCTTCAATTTCTCCTGCACCCTTTTTTCCGACTGTAAAAAATTACGAAAATAATTTCACTGATGAAACTGTGTGTACATTTTGTAACTCAGGACTGATGTAATCTTTGATATTTTTTCCGGGGTATTTGCTTGATTTTATTTCTTAGGTAGCATTTTCACTTATACTGAATTACTGATGTTTGTAGAAGTACTGCAGTTGTAATTTTCATTTCGGCCTCGTTTATTAAGGTCTAGAAAAAATGACAGGAAGATGGCATTGTTGCATGCTCTATTTCTCTGTCCTTTTTCCTCTGCTATGGACCTTTTTCTCTAGGCAAGAAGTTTTACGCGGCATAATCACAGAGTCAGAAACGACAATTTCAAAAATCCGACAAAATTTGAAACTTTATTATCAATGACAAAATAATTAATTACATCAAACATGAATCTTTGGACACATTTCAATGAATCCCATGACTTGTCATCTTAGATAATTGTTCTTCTTTGTTTCTTCTAGTTCAACCGAAATCTGATACCTGAAAATTTCATAAAAGTAACAGTAATACCTTATAAAAAAATGAAATGTAGGAAAAAATGGTAATTATAAATATTTACAGAGTCGTACCAATGACCTGAGGAAGTCTTGTTGTAGTTTAAGATTTCCATGCTAGAGTAGTAGAGTGCTTCTGAGAGTGTAATCAAATGATCCCGGGAGTTCCCCCAAACGCTTCAGTAGAATCGTTTTGCTTAACAAAATATCCCCAATGAAGTGTTAAGAGGAACTCTAGGGAACATTTGATGTTTTGCCAATGTCGTTCAAGATTTCCATGTTAGAGTGCTTCCGAGAATGTAATCAAATGACCCCGGGAGTTCCCCCAAACGCTTCAGCAGAGTCGTTTTTTGCTTAGCAAAATACCCCCAATGAAGCGTTGAGTGGAACTCTTGGGAACATTTGATGTTTCGCCAATGACTGATGTTTGATGCAGCAAAAAGCTCCAACTAACTCAATGTCGTCCGAGATTTCCATGTTAGAGTGTAATCAAATGAGCCCGGGAGTTCCCCCAAACGCTTCAGTAGAGTCGTTTTTTGCTTAACAAAATATCCCCAATGAAGCGTTGAGTGGAACTCTAGGGAACATTTAATGATTTGCCAAAGTCGTTTGAGATTTCCATGTTAGAGTGCTTCCGAGAATGTAATCAAGTGCCCCCGGGAGTTCCCCCAAACGCTTCAGTAGAGTCGGTTTTTGCTCAACAAAGTAACCCCAATGAAGTGTTAAGAGGAACTCTAGGGAACATTCGATGTTTTGCCAATGTCGTTCGAGATTTCCATGTTAGAGTGTAATCAAATGACCCCGGGAGTTCCCCCAAACGCTTCAGTAGAGTCGTTTTTGTTTAACAAAACATCCCCAATGAAGTGTTAAGAGGAACTCTAGGGAACATTTGATGTTTTACCAATGAATGATGTTTGATGCATTCGACTAACCGTAACCTTTCTATTTATAGTAAGCTCATACTAACTAACTCAACAAAAAATATTCCATTTTAGAAAACATCAGACCATTTTGAACCTGGTCATGTATCTGAACTAAGTTAGAAGAGTCCTAAACATAAGGTCAGAAATGTGGTAAGTTGCAAATATTCCTTTTAAGGGTATCCTTATCTCAACCTTTTTGTTCTGTCACATTGCCTTATACTTCTGTTTTAGATTTGCATCATTTTTTATTTCTTTTTTTTTTTTCCGACATGCATGTTAGTTTGTCGATTATAGGCATGGTATTAAATCACAGGATTAATCGCGAATCACAGTAATTTAACAGTTACTGATAAAAAATGCAGCTTATTAGAACAATTACTTAAGAAAAGTCCCTTACACATCAGAACAGAACAGTTACTGGCAAAAATGCAGTTTGTTATGTGTCGTATCGACTTATATGGTTTTTTCATCAGTTTTCAGGGATCTGCATTTTTGACAGATAATCCTGATGATGCAAAAATCATGTGAAATTTTCTGTTTATGATAATGCATGATTATATTACTTTCCTTCTATCAGTTTTTGTATTATTTTCACATTATTTTCTCCCAAACAGGTGTGTTTTTTGCCCTTCTCTACAGATTTCTTTCCTGACATATCACAAGACACACCCGTCCTCAACGAAAAGCATGACACTTTCATTATATAAGAAAAATATCACATTGTTTGATGATTGTAAACTAATTTATCGAAGATGGATTGTAACAAAAATGTTTTCGCTCATCTTTATACTCTGCGGTTTCTTGCATTGTGCCTGGTCGCCGTTGCTGAAATAAGTAGAGCTGAAGTTGGAAGCGTAAGACTCATTTTTTGTACTCCGTCTGTATTTGTATTCTTAATGGTTAAAACTTGAGACCGTACTGATTGATTCCTGATATTTTATTTGTTTATAGTGGCTCAATCATGGAGGGAATTTAGCCAACACGAGGGCACGACCCATTGGAGAAGGATTAATAAACCGATACTTGATGCAAAGACTGCACCTAAGATGGAAATTTGACGTAGGAAATGACATAACAGCAACACCAGCAATATCAAATGGCATAGTCTATTTTCCTGCATGGGATGGGAACTTATATGCTGTCAGTGCATTCACTGGTGATCTTATATGGAAGCAAAACTTAGGTCGGTTAACCGGTCTTGCTCCTACTGGTAATTCTGTTAATGTCACTGTGTCCAGATCCACACCGACAATTGCAGATGATCTGTTGATCATTGGCATCTATGGCCCTGCTGTTGTCATTGCTGTTAATCGGTTTACTGGTCGGCTTGTTTGGATGACTAGGCTTGACCCTCATCCTCTGGCTTTGATCACCATCTCTGGTACTGCTTATCTCAAGTAAGTTGTTCTCCTCGCGGTTTATGCAAGTATCAACTTTTATGATCACGAATAGTCACGTAAGCTGGTCTGAATTATACTTTACGGTAATATAAGCCGAATATAGACAGTCTGATAACAAACAATGTAAAGACGGTCTGAATTATACTTACTGTAATAATAAGCCGATTATAGACAGTCTGATAACAAACAATGTAAAGACGGTCTGAATTATACTTACTGTAATAAGTCAATATAGACAGTCTGATAACAAACAATGTTAAGACGGTCTGAATTATACTTACTGTAATAAGTCAATATAGACAGTCTGATAACAAACAATGTTAAGACGGTCTGAATTATACTTACTGTAATAAGTCAATATAGACTCTGATAACAAACAATGTAAAGACGGTCTGAATTATACTTACTGTAATAAGCGAATATAGACAGTCTGATAACAAACAATTTTCAGACGGTCTGAATTATACTTTACTGTAATAAGCCAATATAGACAGTCTGATAACAAACAATGTTCAGAGTTCAGACGGTCTGAATTATACTTGCTGTAATAAGCCGAATATAGACAGTCTGATAACAAACAATGTAATGTATGTGCTTTCAACAGCGGCTTCTACGTAGGAGTATCATCCTTAGAGGAGTTACTACCCCCTACAGAATGCTGCACTTTCCGAGGAAGCCTGGCAAGGCTTGACATACGAACAGGAGCAATCATATGGCAAACCTACACGCTCCCAGACAACGGAGGAAAACTCGGGGGGTACTCAGGTGCCGCGATATGGGGCAGCAGTCCAGCAATCGACATTATACGAAACAAAGTCTATGTTGGTACAGGAAACCTATACATAGCACCACCT
This sequence comes from Silene latifolia, assembly GCF_048544455.1. Taxonomy (NCBI): domain Eukaryota; kingdom Viridiplantae; phylum Streptophyta; class Magnoliopsida; order Caryophyllales; family Caryophyllaceae; genus Silene; species Silene latifolia. Next base: position 9,469 of record NW_027413306.1, read on the forward strand.
GATGTACTAGAATGTCAAAAAAAGCAGAATAATCAGTCAAGGGCAACTCAACCTGATCAATGTACTTCACCTGATGCACATTTTGATTCCGTTCTTGCCCTCGATTTAATGACTGGGGACATGATATGGGCACGTCAACTTGGGGGCTACGACGTCTTTTACTTTGCTTGTTTAGTGCCTAATAATCCTAATTGCCCTCCTGGACCTAATTTGGATGCTGATTTTGGTGAGGCACCGATGTTGTTAACCATTTTTCCTGGCGGTGTTAGACGTGATGTTGCGGTGGCTGTTCAAAAGAGCGGATTTGTTTGGGCTTTTGATCGCGATAATGGTCAAATTGTTTGGTTCAATGTAAGTGTACTTTCATTTTTACTACTGATCAGTGCAAAAGTTTTTGTGCACAAACGTCTAAGACCGATTTCAGGTGGAACGTGTCACGTTTTAGTCTAAAAAGTCGAGTTTAAATCAAACCGGGTTTTCATGAGGAGACCATCCCTAAAGAATTTTAAGTTCCGAAAGCGACGATTTTTACTACCAAAGAGTTCCGAAAGCGACGATTTTTTTTTTCAAATCAAAGATATCATAAACGCGGTCAATTTGAAAAAAAAAATGTCGCATTCGGAACTCGCTACAAAGAGGTACGGTCAGTCAAAGTTTAAAGTTTGACTGACCGTAATTCTTGCCACGAGTTCAGAAACTAAAATCTTTTTTTTTTCCAGATCAAAGATCTCCTAAAGCCGGTCTATTTGAAAAAAAAATCGCCGCTTTCTGATGTTTTGATCGTAAGTTATGGCTAGTCAAAGACGTTTTTGTTAAATACGAGGTTACCATCTAGAAAATAAAAAAACACGAGGTTACCATGTAGAATATCCCTTTATTTTTTATTAAAATTCGTAGATTTTTAAAATTGTCTTTTCTGACTGCTGTCAGTGAAAAATGTACACTAATTGATTTTCTTAAAACCGTATAGGTTGCAGGACCGGGAGGTTTAGAAGGAGGCGGAGTGTGGGGGGCAGCGACAGACGGAAGGCGAATATACACCAATATCGTCAACACCAATCGAGTAAATTTCAAGCTCGCGCCATCAAACCAAACTACAACAGCCGGTGGATGGGTTGCATTGGATGCAAATACAGGTAAAGTCTTATGGACAACGGCTAATCCAAGCAACGAGACAAGTCACGGTCCAGTAACCCTAGTTAGTGATTTACTATTTGCTGGGTCAGTCGCGCCTACAGGCCCATTTTACGCTATGGATTCCGAGACTGGTAAGATTTTATGGTCGTACAATACAGGGGCTACGGTCTATGGTGGTGCGTCTGTGAGCTATGGTTGCGTGTATGTTGGACATGGGTACTCGGTTGGGTTAGCCAAGTTTCACCCTACTTGGAACCGCGGAAATTCTCTGTTTGCCTTTTGTATTAGTTAAATAATTCAGAGTGAAGAATATAATCTGAGCTGGCAAGTCTGATCCGACCCGAAACCGAGTAAACCCGACCCGACACGGCCGAAAATATTGCGACCCGAAATCGACACTACCCGGCCCAATGACGACCTGTAACCCGACACGGCCCGATTATTAGTGACCTGAACCCGACCCAGACCCGACCCGATATTGACCCGGCCCGATGCTGACCCGATTAAGTTGATTACTCGACAATTATTAAGCTTAATTTTGATCAAAATAAAAGTGATTTTGTGTTTAGATTGATATGTTTAATTTAGTAATGAAGTAAATAAACCAAATAATAGGTTAAAAACTAAATTTAATGGTAAAAAATGATAGTAATGCGATTAAGTTACCGGATCCGATAATGACCCGACCCGACCCAATACATCATCTGACCTGACCCGACAACGATCCGAACGTGACCCGACTCGAACCAAAAGGGTATGCTAAACTGATATGACCCGGACCCGATACGACCCAACCCGATGTGACCCGACCCAAACCCGACCCGACTGACCCGATTGCCACCTCTAGCTTGAACCTAGCTAGGAATGTGTCTTTGTTAAAGTCAGAGTGAAGAATATAATCTGAAAGGCAAAGTTCAGCATATTCCTGCAATTTTTCAACCTTTGCTGTCGAAATCCCGGTCGTTTTCTTGTAGTTAGTCATGGACAATGGACATTCCAAATTGCCTCAAATTTGCTAACCAAAAGCAGAAAGCATATGCAATTTCAGGCTGAAAATTCATAGAACAAGCATAACGTTATTTGTTTCGATTTTATTCCGTCATAATTCAGAATATAATCCTTCAGAAAAGAAAAGGGTCAAGAGACATAAGTTAGTAAGCCTAGGAGCCTTATTGTTGTCCAAGTTCTATATCAAATATCTATACTAGCTATATTTACAACTACATACATTCAAATGTTAGATGTATAAATAGAAGTTTGAGAAATATATTTTTATGCAATTGAAATCGAAGTCGTTTAATTTCATCAAGTGCTTCCTAGAGGTCCCCTAAACGCTTCAATGGGACATATACCGTGTTTTTAAGCATAAGAACGCGATAAATGTGTCCTACTGAAGTGTTTGGGGGAACTCTCGGAATCACTGATACAATGAAGATACAATGTAAATTTCATCTTCATATAGAAGATACCTCAAACCTTTGTTGGTGTACATAAACCCCTTTTCGCTTTGTATAGACGAGAGTCTTTGAGTCACTCAACAACTGAATACTGGTTGAGTCATGAGAAATGTTGCCATCACATTTTCATGCATTTTTTCTTAAAATATTGAATAGTTATCCACTTATTACAAATGGGTCGTTCACATGATCAAATTAGTTCAAACATTATCTAACTCGAATTTTTTCTAACCATCTTCTTATAATTAGTAGAAAATTATGCCATAAACTTTGATCGTTGTTTCCTTAATACGTTCTTTTGGTGATAATGCTGAAGAAATTTAAATTCATGTCATGAGTATCATTTGTTATGACTTTATCAGTTAAGCTCACCGATCTCTGCAAATAATTGAATGAATGTCCAATATAACAAGAACAATAAATCTAATTAATCTAGATCTTGTTCAAATCAAATCTGTTCAAAGTATAGAAAACTTTATAATTTAATTAAATTATTACATAGTAACATGTTAGTAGTGGTTAGAGGAGTAATTGGAAGTGTAGTTGTGCCTGACATGCAAATGAGAAGGGTGGGGGTGGACATGTGCCAACCTTAGTGACATTGTCATATGACCAAACATGTGAGGTTAGATCACCTTTTGGCTTTGCTTCTTCATTTTATATTCTTTCTTTTTTTTTTTTGGTGCTTTTCAATTATTGTTACTTTGGTAGATGGCATTAATATTTGAAAAGGGTAGAATGGTCATAATTTTATCATAAAGAATTTAAATTGCAATTTTTTTTGAAATTATAGAAAAAGAATGCAAATTTATTGGACGTTAATTAGATTTTTAATAATTTATAATGATTTGACGATAACAACAGTTAAGCTGGATGAGTCAAAGACGATATTAGCTAAAGTTCAAAAATTGCATGCTATTTTTTGTTGAAATATATGTATAAAAATTGTAATTCATTAGAGTAACTAGATTTCTAAATTTTTTTTGACTTAATAATTATTTTCTGATTATATTATGGTTGACAATAATAATATAACTCTTAATCATCATTAGTTTATTTTCTTTTAGGTTTTTTATTTATTTAAACTCACTTGACCTAGTTTAACAAAATGTGTTATGATGGATGTAAAATAAAATTAAGAACCTAATTAAACAAGCAAATTTAACATGCTTCACTAAAAATGTATTAATTGCGTCTACATGCAAAGTAGCACATATTATAGAATACATTTCGGTTATTCGAAAAGAGACTTATTAACCGATTTAAGCTAAAGCATATTCTAACAACGTAAATGAGTTTGATAAGCTAAATTAGAAGTTAGACACCAACGACTTGTTCTTTTAAACTTAATTTTAGTTGTAATAAGTTCAGTTAAGCTCTTCATAAATTAACTCTTATTTCAAATTAGTTTAATTCCATTAAATTTAGTTCAATTTAACTCATTTCAGTCGAAAAGAACATAGTGTAAGTTTGTTCTTAGATCACTTCATAGCATGATCATAATATTATTATTTCAATAATAATTTTTGTGTGAAATTGGGCCTACACCACTAAGTGACATAGTACCACTCAATGAGATCATGTCTTGGAGTAATTGATAAAACATGTTTTAACAAGTAAGTTTGTGCTTTTTATCCTGTTCATGACATACGGAGTACTAGCTACTGTTCGATCAAACTAAGAAAGCTATTGGATATTTCACCGACACACATGTTATAGACCACAAGCATCAAACCACATCTTCCTAATCATTATTATCACATTGAGTAGTGCACAATGAATTCCTCCTTAAGTAAAGTTATTTCTGACAAGTGAGAAAAGACTACATATATCCTCTATCTTAATTGGTAAAGTCATGATCAGTATTTTAGTAGTGTTCATAATCTGGGGTCGAACCTTATCAATATAAAAAAGAATCGTTCTTATAACTCCCTTTACATCAGGAAAAAAACAAGTCAGAAAAGACTGAAAGAGTGTTATGTCTACATTGGCGTAGTTAGATATTAGAAAAATGTAACGTCGAGAAAGTTAATGAGATGTTTTGCATCAAATGGTTTTATTCTTATAATCGGAATTAGATATTCTGGAACTCGTAGAGATGTGGAATCTTCAATACCTATATATCCCTTCGCCACGCAGTAGTCAACTACAAATGGTATGATAAGGTTCAACGTTAATAAGTCTGGAATCGATTGATGTAATTCTTGGTGAATTTTTATAATGGTAAAATCTCGAAACAATAATTATATGCTCTTTAATATAGTTAAAGTTGCAATTTAGAGAGTAGCTCAAAATACCATAATTCTCCACGACGACGACGAGTCGACGACGACAACATCATCATCATTATTTCAATGCCTTAATGACTCCCTCAAATTGTGGGATAACGAGATCAGAATCCGTAACCTTACCCTTTGTTAACAATACAAAGAACTATTTCCGAATAACCCAAAATGAAAATTGCATTGAAAACTGCATCAGATGACCGATAATCCGATAAACCCCAATAGAAAGAAAAATGCCATATTTCTCATTTCAACAAATTTCCTAGATTACAAAACTAATAGACTAAAAAGAATCAAGAGAAATGAAGAAAACTCATGCTATATATCTATATATGTTACCTTATTATAAATCTAATTAATTAAACATTAACTATAATAAAAAAACTTAAGGACTAAAAAAACTTTGCATTAACTCTTAATCCTCCTTAATTAAGCAAAACCCTTTTTAATCTCTAGTTGCAACCTCTCATCTCAAGAACTTTCTTGTGAGAGTTGGAATGTAAAGACGGAACGAAAGTCGGACTTGCTGCAGGGGCGGTCTGGGTAGAGCCGCCCTGACTTGTACCGAACCCCACAGGCGTTACAAAGGGATTTCGGACCCATTGGACCCGACCTCCATTGTGGTGTCTTTGTGATCCCACAATGCTTACATTTTCTGATACTTGCAGCATTAAGATTCTGTTCTTGAATCTGAGTTGGAATAATCTGAGTTGTTAAATGCAATGCACCTGAACTTGATGGAGGTAGAATCTTGATCTTCTTTATTTGGTGAGACGTGACCGGGGCAGGTTGACCTGGTGCGATGAGCGGAACATTTGACCGAGGAGTGAATGTAGCGGGGCGAGGGCGTTTACTCCGAGCACGTTTTTCATGACTGACAGGAACTGTTCTGCCTCCTGATGAGAAAGTATTACTGCTGCTTTCCAAGACTGATACAGGACTCGATGTCTGAAACCGGTTCTGGAAGGCGTCTATGGTATTCTCGGAGCCAGTTGTTTGAGTTTTCTCAGGTGTCGAACCCCCACCTGAAAACGAGTCTTCGACAAACGTTGGTAGCCAATCTAGCTGAACGATATCTTCGTACTGTAAATGTCAAGTGTTAGACACGGCTATTTTTGAAAAAAAAAAAAAACTCGACTGTACAGTGTACACTATATACGTTACTAAGACTCGATTGTAAACCCGACATTATTAATCGATTAAAATTGAAGAATCCGAGTAACATAACGTAGAAACATAAGAAAATGTAACATTATTATAATAAAGATTAAGAAACGTCTAAATCAATCAAAATAATTAAAGAAATTATAACAAAGTTGGGCACACAATGTCTCCTACAATAATGATCATATATTCATATCCCACAATATAGCTCACATGATGGCTACTACTCAAATTGACCTTATCAAACATTTAATTTCAACAAACATGTTCACTACATACTACCGACTACTCCTATAGTCTTCTGCATTTACTCTCCACGTCTTTTCCGATTATAATACTCGTTCCGTTCCGATCATTTATTTACTTTTAATTACGCTAAAAAATATACTCTGTATGTAAATATGCAAAAATAATGAGAGAATATGCAAATTCATGCAGTAAATAGTACTCTCCCCGTCTCAATCAATAGTCTACATTTGACTTATTTCCCTGATAAAATAAAGCAAATGTAAATAATTCACCACGACAGAGCGAATACTACGTATTTCATTTTGTGTACACTACCAAGCACCATTACTTGTCACTTAATATAGTCGACACATTACTAATTATCAGTATTATATTGTAATTAATCAAATAAAACCATGTAAAAGACCAAGCAATCAAATTTATAATTAAGGAAACGATACTATTCCTTTAGAAAAAGGATACAATATCACAAGTAATTGTACCAAATAAACGATTTTACACAATTATAATTGTAAACAAATCTACTTATTACACGCATTCTCGTATAATTTACATTTGCTTTATTTTTTGAGGAGGTAATAAATCAAACGTAAACTATTAACTAGGACGACGGTGTAACTAATTTAAGAGGTAAAAAAAATGTAAAATTATGATAGGTGAAAATCGAAACTCAGGTTCAAATCTCGTCAATATCAAATTTGCTTGTGGCTTCATAACGTATTTATATCTAAGGCAAATGATGTAATTGTTCGACATTGGACACATAAAACCGTCTTAAAAGAGACTAACTCGAAAAAAAAAACTGACCGGAACAAAGAGTTCGGTGGAAATATCGGAGGCGGTACTACGAGTGCAACAACCAGAATACTCCGGTAAGTCCTCCTCGGGCCAAACCGTATGAAAACCGGCACAATCACCGACAACAGACCCAAAAACTTCGGAATCAATGTCGTCGGTAGGAAACTCTAGAAGGTCATCAATTTGATCAAACAAATTCTCACCACCAATCTCAATCTCCTCCATAATATAATTTTCTATGATTTTAGTTGAAAAAATAATGAAGAAATTAATGAAGAAATTGTTAAGATTGTAGTAAAGTTTTAAGTGAATTTTAATAGAGAAAATTGAGTATATATTTATATGAAAGAAAAATTGTTAAAGAAAATTGGAATATATAGTACGTGGGATTTTACTGGATGGATGACTTGTCAATGATTTCGTCCAACTCATTTACGCGCTCTGCCAATTCTTACTTTCCTATTAAGAGAAAAAAAGAATATTTTATGAGTTTATTTTATGGATTATTTTAAATATTGTGAATTGGCGGTGTTTGATAAATAATATACTTATTAAAAAAAATTAGAATATTCTAGGTAAAATAGCAGATTGACCAATGAATTATACTATTTTAGTGCGTTTGGTAAAATTACTTTGTATGCTGTAAAGAGCATCGTATTATAATAATCACAAAATCTCATTGAAGACAACACGTATCCGTCACTTTAGAGTGACGGATACCATTTCCTCTCATAAGTGACCCAAATAGAGGAGAGAGGGAAGCACATGGGGGTGCCCCCATCTTGTCCCCCTATCCGTTTTGTGAGTGGTATTACCCGTCACATGCTCCGACCCGTCTTCAGCAAGACTAACTGTATAATAATAGATTCACTTATGTCTACATTTAACTCAAAAAAAATATAATGATGAATCTGCTAACAAGATTTGTTAGTAATTAAAATCTGCTTTTGCTAATAGCCAAATAAGCCCTAACATTATAAAAACTTAGCATTATGGGGTTTAAGTGAAAAGTATTGAGAATCGGTTTTTCTATCATGTGCCTAATGAGCACATGTTATTATGTTAAGGAGTCAATTAATTAAGAAATTACTAGTGTTGTTTGGAGTCGAGATGCATACCTAGATGATAGACGACATAAATGGTAGTTGGGAAGTATAATGTATAATGTATAATTCATATTTGTTATTCATTTATTAGTTATGCAATGCTTTAAGCATCTTATTTATATAAAATGTTACCTTAAGTGTAGTTCCGATTTAGTGCCTCGAGAAACCGTGATGGTGACACCTCCCGATTACCTTGGTCGGGTAAGAAGGGGTGTTACACTCCCGAACGGCTCAAATGAAGTGTAATACACGATTTTTGGGATTTCAGCGTCCAGGAACAAAATTGTCCATAAATCACACGGACGGTTTCTCAGGTCAGACAAAGCAACCTCACAAGTTTTGCGGAGCAACAAATGACAGTTGAGGCTGTCTATGTGTTATAAACTAGTCTAAGATGAAAATCGGATAAGCTTTGAAATTTGTTAAATACTTGTTATTTGGTACTGCAATTGAATATAGTAACTCCTGAAGCGACCCTAGACACGTGGTCGAAAATCTGGAAAACAGAAACACGACTAAGTAAAAGCTCCCGAACAGCTCAAAATAGAGTGTACAATACACGGTTTTCGGGATTACGGGGTCCCAGAACAAAAATGTCCGTAAATTCACACGAAGGGTTTCTCGCGCCAGACACAACAACTTCACCAATTTTGCAGAGAAACAGATGACATTTGAGGTTGTCGGTGTGCGATAAATCAGTCTTGAACGAAAATTGGATACTCTTTGAAAGTCGTTTAATACTTTTTATTTGATGCTAAATTAGAATATGATAACTCCTGACGCAACCTTAGATACGTAATAGAAAATCAAAAGAAATAGAAACACAACCCGGTACAGCCTCCCGAACGACTCAAAATAGAGTTTAATACACGGTTTTCATGATTTCTGGGTTCCAGAACAAAAATGTTCGTAAATCACACAGACGATTTCTCATGTGAGACCAAGCGACCTTCACCAATTTTGCGGAGGAACAGATGACATTTGAGGCTGTCGGTGTGTGATAAATCAGTTTTGAACGAAAATCGGATACTCGTTGAAATTTGTTTGATACTTGTTATTTAGTGCTGAAGTAGAATAGAATAACTCCTGAAACGAACCTGGACACGTGTTAGAAAAATCAAAAGAAATAGAAACACGACCCCGTACACCTTCCCGAACGACTCAAAATAGAGTATAATGCACGATTTTCGGAATTTCTTGGTTCCGGAACAAAAATGTTCGTAAATCGCACAAACAGTTTCTCAGGTTAGACAAAGCAACCACAGAAATTTTGCGGAGCAACGGATAACATTTGAGACTGTCGGTGTGCAATAAACCAGCTCGGACGAAAATCGGATAATCGTTGAAATTTTTTTAATACTTGTTTTATGGTGCTGAAATTGAATAGGATAACCTCTGAAGCGAACCTTGAGACGTGGTAGAAAAGACAGGAGACATAGATACATGACCCAATAAAGCATCCCGAACGGCTCAAAATGGAGTGCATAATACACGGTTTTCGGGATTAATGGGTCCCGGAACGAAAATGTTCAAAAATCACACGGCTGATTTCTCAGGTCAGACAAAGCAACCTCACAAATTTTCCGGAGCAACGGATAACATTTGAGGCTGTCGCTGTGCGATAAACCAGTCTTGGACGAAAATCGGATAATCGTTGAATTTTGTTTAATACTTGTTATTTGGTGCTGAAATTGAATATGGTAACTCCTGAAACGACTCTTGCCACATGGTAGAAAAACAAGAAATAGAAATACGATCTGAAACATGCTCCCGAATGGCTCAAAATGGATTGCCATTAATCCATTTTTTCGCGATTATCCGAGGTTCGACGAATGCTAGTTTATGGCATACCGGCACCCCCAAATTTCTTCCCTTGCTACTCAAATTTTGCGTGGCCGCTTTAATTGACCCGAGGAACTTTCTATGTGATTTCCGGAGAATTTTGTTCCGGGACCCTGGAAACCCGAAAAACCGTGTATTATACACTTCAATTGAGCCGTTCGGGAGGTCGTACTGGACCCATTTTTTTCCTCCCGGTTTATCTATCACGCGTCCAAGGTCATTTAAAAAGTTAAATTATTCGATTCATCCTCTAATAACGAGCATTAAACGAGCATTAATCCATTTTTCACGATTATCCGAGGTTCGGCGAATGCTGGTTTATGGCATACCGGCACCCCCAAATGTCTTCCGTTGCTACTCAAATTTTGCGTGGCCGATTTATCTGACCCGAGGAACTTTTTATGTGATATCCGGAGAATTTTGTTCTGGGACTCTGGAATCCCGAAAAACCGTGTATTATACACTTCAATTTGAGCCGTTCAGGAGGTCGTACCGGACCCAGTTTATTTTTCTCCCGAGTTTTCTATCACGCGTCCGAGGTCATTTCTGAAGTTAACCTATTCGATTCAACCTCGAATAACGAGCATTAATCCATTTTTCACGATTATCGAAGGTTCGACGAATTCTGGTTTATGGCATACCGGCACCCCCAAATGTCTTCTGTTGCTACTCATATTTTGCGTGGCCACTTTATCTGACCCGAGGAACTTTCTATGTGATTTCCGGAGAATTTTGTTCCGGGACCCTGGAATCCCGAAAAACCGTGTATTATACACTTCAATTTGAGTCGTTCGGGAGGTCGTACCAAGCCGAGTCTCTTTTTCTCCCGGTTTTTCTGTCACACGTCCGAGGTCATTTCAGAAGTTAACCTATTCGATTCAGTCTCTAATAACGACCATTAATCCATTTTTTGACGATTATCCGAGTTTCGACGAATGCTCGTTTATGCCTATCCGCCACCCTCAAATGTCTTCCGTCGCTACTCAAATTTTGCGTGGCCACTTTATCTGACCCGAGTAACTTTCTATGTGATTTCCGGAGAATTTTGTTCTGGGACTCTGGAATCCCGAAAAACCGTTTATTATACACTTCAATTTGAGCAGTTCGGGAGGTCGTACCGGACCCAGTTTCTTTTTCTCCCGGTTTTTCTATCACGCGTCGAGGTCATTTCTGGAGTTACACTACAACAAAGTGTCACTTGCGCCACGAATTATGCCACGGGAATTTATAATTCGTGGCTAAATCCTACTTAGCCACGGGAAAAAATTATTCATTATTTTGGAAAAAAAATTATGCCACGGGATAACTTTTCCCGTGGCAAAAAGTTACTTACGTCACGAAATAGGCTACACCCATGGCAAATAATCATTTTAGCCACGAACTATGTCACACCCGTGACGAAATTTTAAATAGCCACGAATTGTTCCGTAGCAAAAACATTTAGCCACGAACTAAAAAACTCCCGTGGCGAGTATCTTTTCCGACTTAAATAAAGATATTTTTATGTTAAGGTAAACTTAAAATCTAAAAGAAATTTCATCAAAAATAAATAATATGAAAATGCATTTAAATATAAAATTTTGCAAACACTTTGATTAATTTAATTATTATTTTTTTATTGTTTTATTTACTTATATGCAAGCAAAGAAAAATTTATCGTCTAAATTTTTTATTCTTTTAGATATCACAGTTACGTTTTGCAGGGTTTTCAAAACATTTCTAATTTAAGAAATTTGTTTTAATATATAATTCTGTTTATTAGAATCGTGAATTTCTATTAATTTTGTAATTAAAACATTATAATCTTGAATAACAATCTTAAATGATGGTATCACATTTAAAGACATAGCATATAAAATTAAATAAATACGTTATTTATCATCTATCTTTGATAAATCTAAAATTAACATATTGTCAAATTGGTTCAGTTAAAATTTGATTTACAACTTTATTTGTAAGATATTTATAGACAAATTTGAATTTGATATAAAATTTAACTTGGTGAGAAAAAAGTTTGTGGGAAAAGTTTTTTTAGGAGTGAAAAAATACGATAATTAGATTACAAAATTGATTAAATAAAATAAGTGCGCTGAGAATTGAAAGAAAAAAAATGATCTTCCACAAATCAGTTAAGAAAAAAAACATATCGGAAAAATTATCAATATAAAAAATTCAAGGGTTGATTGATAAACATTACCAATATAAGGACCTTTTTTCATAATCAGTACCAACAAAATCAAGAATTAGTAATCAATACCAAAATATTAACTTTTTTATACAATCGGTACTAAGTCGCCTGAAAATCTAATCTCAACCTACATAAAAATTTCCAAAAAGTCATCATTCAAATACAAATCTCTACTCACCCACTTCCAAAATCTCTCTCTTAGATGAAAACACCTTTAAAGTAGGAGAAAAAATTAGTGTAAGAAGGCGACTTGGTACCTATCCTAAAAAAAAGTTAATATTTTGGTAGTGATTACTAATTATTGATTATGCTGGTTTTGATTATGAAAAAGATGACTAAAGTTGGTAGTTTTTATCAATTTACCCAAAATTCAATATGGAGAAATTTTTTTCATTGAAAATGAGCACATCACAGGGAAAATATAGAAATTATAATAATTTAAAGTTACATATGCAAATAATGTGAAAAATTTGAGGAAAAAACGATAAATCATAACAAAGAGAAATCAGTTTAAGAAAATAAGCGATCCTGTTGTACGACAGTGTTTTTCGTGTTTTTTGAGTAAAAAGTGACTACTTTTGATTAATAGTGACCAATTTGGGGGGAAAAAGACCTTAAGTTATAAAAAGTGGACATTATTTTACCAAAAAATGGTTAACTTTTCATATCGTATGTACGACGGTCATACAATAGCATTGGCGTAAAAAAATATACGAAAAAAATGAGTACAAGAGAAATGAAAATAAGAATTTCGATAAACTAAAGAAATAAAAAAAATGTTAGGAAAAAACGATTAAGTTTACTTTTTAGAGAAAATGGTTTTGCTAACTTGGGCAAAAAAAGGACGTCAAAATCATTAATCGGGAGGGTAACATCGAAAATTTGATTCTCTTGCCCAAAATAATGTTTTTCGCGCAAAAATTCATTAATCATGTAACATTTTTGTAATTAAATAGTACTAAAGTAAATTTTGAAAGGAAAAAAATGAATTTAAAAGGATTCAAAGTACTAATTATATCAACAAAGTTAACTTTCGGTTTCGGTAGCACATCAAAAGAACTCTACAGTTAAGCGTGCTCAGGTGAGAGTAGTGTTGGGATGGGTGACCTCCTGGGAAGCTTCTTTGATGCGCGCGAATGCATGACCGGTGAAACCAAAGAACGTTCAAATGAATCGAGTTAACTAGCGAAACCAGTACCGAGATTATCATTATTCCATATATGATAAAATATCGATCGTGAAAAAAAATTATTTAACATTTTATTTATTGAATTTTCATAAATATTTTTTGCCACGGGAATTATTTTTTGGCCACGGAAATTTTTTTGGCCACGGGAGTTATTAGCCACGAGAGAATCCGTGGCAAAAAATTTAATAATAGCCACGTTCTTGGTTTTCCCGTGGCTATCTCTTTGCCACGGCCACTTGCGTCACGGAAGGTTTTCCCGTGGCCAAATGTTTTAGCCACGAAAATTTAACACTTGCGCCACGAATTTAGCCGTGGCCCAAGTGCTCATTTGTAGTAGTGTTAACCTATTCGATTCAACCTCGAATAACGAGCATTAATCCATTTTTCACGATTATCGAAGGTTCGACGAATTCTGGTTTATGGCATACCGGCACTCCCAAATGTCTTCTGTTGCTACTCATATTTTGCGTGGCCACTTTATCTGACCCGAGGAACTTTCTATGTGATTTCCGGAGAATTTTGTTCCGGGACCCTGGAATCCCGAAAAACCGTGTATTATACACTTCAATTTGAGTCGTTCGGGAGGTCGTACCAGGCCGAGTCTCTTTTTCTCCCGGTTTTTCTGTCACACGTCCGAGGTCATTTCAGAAGTTAACCTATTCGATTCAGTCTCTAATAACGACCATTAATCCATTTTTTGACGATTATCCGAGGTTTGACGAATGCTGGTTTATGGCTATCCGCCACCCTCAAATGTCTTCCGTCGCTACTCAAATTTTGCGTGACCACTTTATCTGACCCGAGTAACTTTCTATGTGATTTCCGGAGAATTTGTTCCGGGACCCTAGAATCCCGAAAAACCGTTTATTATACACTTCAATTTGAGCCGTTCGGGAGGTCGTACCGGACCCAGTTTCTTTTTCTCCCGGTTTTTCTATCACGCATCCGAGGTCATCTTAAAAGTTAACCTATTCGATTCAGCCTCTAATAACGAGCATTAATCCATTTTTCACGATTATCCGAGGTTCGACGAATGCTGGTTTATGACATACCGGCACCCACAAATGTCTTTCGTTGTTACTCAAATTTTGCGTGGCCGCTTTATCTGACCCGAAGAACTTTCTATGTGATTTCCGGAGAATTTTGTTCCGGGACCCTGGAATCCCGAAAAACCGTGTATTATACACTTCAATTTGAGCTGTTCGGGAGGTCGTGCCGGACCCAGTTTCTCTATCACGTGTCCGAGCTCATTTTAGGAGTTAACCTATTCGATTCAGCCTCTAATAACGAGCATTAATCCATTTTTTCACGATTATCCGAGAATCGACGAATGCTCGTTTATGGCTTTCCGCGACCCCCAAATGTCTTCCGTTGCTACTCAAATTTTGCGTGGCCACTTTATCTTACCCGAGAAACTTTCTATGTGATTTCCGGAGAATTTTGTTTCGGGACCCAAGAATCCCGAAAAACCGTTTATTATATACTTCAATTTGAGCCGTTCGGGAGTCGTACCGTACCCAGTTTCTTTTTCTCCCGGTTTTTCTATCATGCGTCCGAGGTCATTTCAAAAGTTAACCTATTCGATTCAGCCTCTAATAACGAGCATTAAATGAGCATTAATCCATTTCTCACGATTATCCGAGGTTCGTCGAATGCTGGTTTATGGCATACCGGCACACCCAAATGTCTTCCGTTGCTACTCAAATTTTGCGTGGCCGATTTATCTGATCCGAGGAACTTTTTATGTGATTTCCGGAGAAGTTTGTTCCGGGACCCTGGAATCCCGAAAAACCGTGTATTATATACACTTCAATTTGAGCCGTTCGGGAGGTCGTACCGGACCCTGTTTCTTTTTCTCCCTTTTTTTCAATCACGCGTCCTATTTCATTTCAGAAATCAACCTGTTCGATTTCAGCCTCAAATAACGAGCTTTAACACATTTTTCACGATAATCCGAGTTTCGGCGAATGCTGGTTTGTGGCACACCGGCACCCCCAAATGTCTTCCGTTGGTGCTCAAACTTTGCGTGGCCGCTTTATCCGACCCGAGGAACTTTCTATGTGATTTCCGGAAAATTTTGTTCCGGGACCCCGGAATCCCGAAAAACCGTGTATAATACACTTAAATTTGAGTCGGTCGGGAGGTCGTACCAGACCTAGTTTCTTTTTCTCCCGGTTTTTCTATCACGCGTCCGTGGTCATTTCAGGAGTTTACCTATTCGATTAAGCCTCTAATAACGAGCATTATCCGAGGTTCGACGAGTGCTGGTTTATGGCATACCGGCACCCCCAAATGTCTTCCATTGCTACTCAAATTTTGCGTGGCCGCTTTATCTGACCAGAAGAACTTTCTATGTGATTTCCGGAGACCCTGGAATCCCGAAACACCGTGTACTATATACACCTCATTTTGAGCCGTTTGGGAGGTCGTACCGGACCCAGTTTCTTTTTCTCCCGGTTTTTCTATCACGCGTCCGAGGTCATTTCAAAAGTTAACCTATTCGATCCAGCTTCTAATAACGAGCATTAAACGAGCATTAATCCATTTTTCACGATTATCCGAGGTTCCGCGAATGCTGGTTTATGGCATACCTGCACCCCCAGATGTCTTCCGTTGTTATTCAAATTTTGCATGGCCACTTTATCTGACCAGAGGAACATTTTATGTGATTTTCGGAGAATTTTGTTCCGGGACCCTGGAATCCCGAAAAACCGTATATTATATACACTTCAATTTGAGCCGTTCGCGAGTCGTACCGGACCCAGTTTCTTTTTCTCCCTGTTTTTCTATCACGAGTCTGAGGTCATTTCAGGAGTTAACCTATTCGATTCAGCCTCTAATAACGAGCATTAAACGAGTATTCATCCATTTTTCTCCCTTTAACACATTTTTCACGATAATCCGAGTTTCGGCAAATGCTGGTTTGTGGCACACCGGCACCCCCAAATGTCTTCCGTTGGTGCTCAATCTTTGCGTGGCCGCTTTATCTGACCCGAGGAACTTTCTATGTGATTTCCGGAGAATTTTGATTCGGGACCCCGGAATTCCAAAAAACTGTGTATTATACACTTCAATTTCAGCCGTTCAGAAGGTCGTACCGGACCCTGTTTCTTTTTCTCCCTGTTTTTCAGTCACGCGTTCGAGCTCATTTCAGGAATCAACCTGTTCGATTTCAGCCTGAAATAACGAGCTTAAACACATTTTTCACGATAATCCAAGTTTCGGCGAATGCTAGTTTGTGGCACACCGGCACCCCCAAATTTCTTCCGTTGGTGATCAAATTTTGCGTGGCCGCTTTATCTGACTCGAGGAACTTTCTATGTGATTTCCGGAGGATTTTGTTCCGGGACCCCGGAATCCCGAAAAACCGTGTATTATACACTACAATTCCGGTACCGTTCGGAAAGAAAGTCTTGGACACTTTGTTTCATTTTCTCCTGTTTTTCAATCTCGCGTCCGAGATCATTTCAGAATCAACTTTGTTCGATTTGACTTCAAATAACGAGCTTTAACACATTTTTCACGATAATCCGAAGTTTGCAAATGCTAGTTTGTGGCACACCGGCACCCCAAATGTCTTCCGTTGGTGCTCAAACTTTGCGTGGCCGCTTTATCCGACCCGAGGAACTTTCTATGTGATTTTCGGAAAATTTCATTCGAGACCAGGAATCTGAAAAACCGTGTATTATACACTTCAATTTGACCATTCGTAAGGTCGTACCGGACCATTTTTCTTTTTCTCCTTGTTTTTCAATCACACGTCCGAGCTCATTTCAGGAATCAACCTGTTCGATTTCAGCCTCAAATAACGAGCTTTAACACATTTTTCACGACAATCCGAGCTTCGGCGAATGCTGGTTTGTGGCACACCGGCACCCCCAAATGTCTTCCGTTGGTGCTCAAACTTTGCGTGGCCGCTTTATCTGACCCGAGGAACTTTCTATGCGATTTCCGGAGAATTTTGTTTTGGGACCCCGGAATCCCGAAAAACCGTGTATTATATATACACTTCAATTTGAGCCGTTCGGAAGGTCGTACCGGACCCTGTTTCTTTTTCTCCCTGTTTTCCAATTACGCGTCCGAGCTCATTTCAGGAATCAACCTGTTCGATTTCAGCCTCAAATAACGAGTTTTAACACATTTTTCACGATAATCCGGAGTTTCGCGAATCTTTGGTTTGTAGCTAAGGGACCCCCAAATGTCTTCCGTTGGTGCTCAATCTTTGCGTGGCCGCTTTATCTGACTCGAGGAACTTTCTATGTGATTTCCGGAGAATTTTGTTCCGGGACCCCGGAAACCCGTGTAATACACTACAATTCCAGCCGTTCGGAAAGTCGTACTGGACACTGTTTCTTTTTCTCCCTGTTTTTCAATCTCGCGTCCGAGATCATTTCAGGAATCAACCTGTTCGATTTCAGCTTCAAATAACGAGCTTTAAAACATTTTTCACGATAATCCGAGTTTCGGCGAATGCTAGTTTGTGGCACACCGGCACCCCCAAATTTCTTCCGTTGGTGCTCAAACTTTGCGTGGCCGCTTTATCTGACCCGTGGAACTTTCTATGTGATTTTCGGAAAATTCTGTTCCGAGACCCAGGAATCCTGAAAACCGTGTATTATACACTTCAATTTCAGCCATTCGTAAGGTTGTACCGGACCATTTTTCTTTTTCTCCTTGTTTTTCAATCAAACGTCCGAGCTCATTTCAGGAATCAACCTGTTCGATTTCAGCCTCAAATAACGAGCTTTAACACATTTTTCACGATAATCCGAGCTTCGGCGAATGCTGGTTTGTGGCACACCGGCACCCCCAAATGTCTTCCGTTGGTGCTCAAACTTTGCGTGGCCGCTTTATCTGACCCGAGGAACTTTCTATGCGATTTCCGGAGAATTTTGTTCTGGGACCCCGGAATCCCGAAAAACCGTGTATTATATATACACTTCAATTTCAGCCGTTCGGAATGTCGTACCGGACCCTGTTTCTTTTTCTCCCTGTTTTTCAATCACGCGTCCGAGCTAATTTCAGGAATCAACATGTTCTATTTCAGCCTCAAATAACGAGCTTTAACACATCTTTCACGATAATCCAAGTTTCGGCGAATGCTGGTTTGTGGCGCACCGGCACCCCCAAATGTCTTCCGTTGGTGCTCAAACTTTGCGTTGCCGCTTTATCTGACCCGAGAACTTTCTATGTGATTTCCGGAGAATTTTGTTCAGGGACCCCGGAATCCCGAAAAACCGCGTATTATACACTTTAATTTCAGCCGTTCGGAAGGTCGTACCGGACCCTATTTCTTTTTCTCCCTGTTTTTCAATCACGCATCCGAGCTCATTTAAGGAATCAACATGTTCGATTTCAGCCTCAAATAACGAGCTTTAAGACATTTTTCACGATAATCCTAATTTCGGCGAATGCTAGTTTGTGGCACACCGGCAATCCCAAATGTCTTCCGTTGGTGCTCAATCTTTGCGTGGCCGCTTTATCTAACCCGAGGAATTTTCTATGTGATTTCCGGAGAATTTTGTTCTGGGACCCCGGAATCCCGAAAAACCGTGTATTATACACTTCAATTTCAGCCGTTCGGAACGTCGTAACGGACCCTGTTTCTTTTTCTCCCTGTTTTTCAATCACGTGTCCGAGCTAATTTCAGGAATCAACCTGTTCGATTTCAGCCTCAAATAACGAGCTTTAACACATTTTTCACGATAATTCGAGTTTCGGCGAATGCTGGTTTGTGGCACACCGGCACCCCCAAATGTCTTCCGTTGGTGCTCAAACTTTGCGTAACCGCTTTATCTAACTCGAGGAACTTTCTATGTGATTTCCGGAGAATTTTGTTATGGGACCCCGGAATCCCGAAAATCCGTGTATTATACAATTCAATTTCAGCCGTTCGGAAGGTCGTACCGGACCCTGTTTCTATTTCTCCCTGTTTTTCAATCACGCGTCCGAGCTCATTTCAGGAATCAACCTGTTTGATTTCAGCTTCAAATAACGAGCTTTAACACATTTTTCACGATAATCCGAGTTTCGGCGAATGCTGGTCTGTGGCACACCGGCACCCCCAAATGTCTTTTGTCGGTGCTCAAACATTGCATGACCGCTTTATCTAACCTGAGAAACTTTCTATGTGATTTCTGGAGAATTTTGTTCTGGGACCCCGGAATCCCGAAAAACCGTGTATTATACACTTTAATTTCAGCCGTTCGGAAGGTCGTACTGGACCATGTTTCTTTCTCTCCCTGTTTTTCAATCACGCGTCCGAGCTCATTTCAGGAATCAACCTGTTCGATTTCAGCCTCAAATAACGAGCTTTAACACATTTTTTTACGAAAATCCGAGTTTCGGCGAATGCTGGTTTGTGGCACACCGGCACCCCCAAATGTCTTCCGTTGGTTCTCAATGTTTGCGTGGCTGCTTTATCTGACCCGAGAAACTTTCTATGTGATTTCCGGAGAATTTTGTTCCGGGACCCCAGAATCCCGAAAACCGTGTAGTGATTTCGGCCGTTCGGAAGGTCGACGGACCCTGTTTCTTTTTCTCCTGTTTTTCAATCACGCATCCGAACTCATTTCGGGAATCAACATGTTCGATTTGACCTAAAATAACGAGCTTTAACACATTTTTCACGATAATCCGAGTTTCGGCGAATCTTTGGTTTTGGGCACACCAAGCACCCCAAATGTCTTCCGTTGGTGCTCAAACTTTGCGTGGCGCGTTATCGACCCGAGGAACTATCTTGTGATTTAGGAGAATTTTGTTCCGGACCCGGAATCCAAAACCGTGTATTATATACACTTCAATTTGACCGTTCGGAATGTTGTATGGGACTGCTTTTTTTTCTACCTGTTTTTATATCTCGCGTCCGAGCTCATTTCGGGAATCAACCTGTTCGATTTCAGCTTCAAATAACGAGCTTTAACACATTTTTCACGATAATCCGAGTTTCGGCGAATGCCGGTTAGTGGCACACCGACACCCACAAATGTCTTCCGTTGGTGCTCAAACTTTGCGTGGCCGCTTTATTTGACCCGAGGAACTAACTATGTGATTTCCGGAGAATTTTGTTCCGGAACCCCGGAATTCCGAAAAACCGTGTATTAAAAACACTTCAATTTCAGCCGTTCGGAAGGTCGTACCAGACCCTATTTCTATTTCTCCCTGTTTTTCAATCACGCGTCCGAGCTCATTTCAGGAATCAACCTATTCGATATCAGCCTCAAATAACGAGATTTAACACATTTTCACGATAATCCGAGTTTCGGCGAATGCTGGTTTGTGGCATACCGGCAACCCCAAATGTCTTCCGTTGGTGCTCAAACTTTGCGTGGCCGCTTTATCTGACCCGAGGAACTTTCTATGTGATTTCTGGAGAATCTTGTTCTGGGACCCCGGAATCCCGAAAAACCGTGTATTATACACTTCAATTTGAGCCGTTCAGAAGGTCGTACCGGGCCCTGTTTCTTTTTCTCCCTGTTTTTAAATCACGTGTCCGAGCTCATTTCAGGAATCAACTTGTTCGATTTCAGCCTCAAATAACGAGATTTAACACATTTTTCACGATAATCCGAGTTTCGGCGAATGCTGGTTTGTGGCACACCGGCACCCCCAAATATCTTCCGTTGGTGCTCAAACTTTGCGTGACCGCTTTATCTAACTCGAGGAACTTTCTATGTGATTTCCGGAGAATTTTGTTCGGGACCCCGGAATCCCGAAAAACCGTGTATTTATACACTTCAATTTCAGCCGTTCGGAAGGTCGTACAGGACTCTGTTTCTTTTTCTCCCTGTTTTTCAATCACGCGTGCGAGCTCATTTCAGGAATCAACCTATTCGATTTCAGCCTGAAATAACGAGCTTTAACACATTTTTCACGATAATTCGAGTTTCGGCGAATGCTCGGTTGTGGCACACCGGCACCCCCAAATGTCTTCCGTTGGTGCTCAAACTTTGCATGACCGTTTTATCTAACCCGAGGAACTTTCTTTGTGATTTCCGGAGAATTTTGTTCTGGGACCCCGGAATCCCGATAAAACCGTGTATTATACACTTCAATTTGAGCTGTTCGTAAGGTCGTACCGGACCCTATTTCTTTTTCTCCCTGTTTTTCAATCACGCGTCCGAGCTCACTTCAGGAATCAACCTGTTCGATTTCAGCGTCAAATAACGAACTTTAACACATTTTTCACGATAATCCGAGTTTCGGCGAATGCTGGTTTGTGGCACACCGGCACCTTCAAATGTCTTCCGTTGGTGCTCAAACTTTCCGTGGCCGCTTTATCTGACCCGAGGAACTTTCTATGTGATTTCCGGAGAATCTTGTTCCGGGACCCCGGAATCCCGAAAAACCGTGTATATACACTTCAATTTCAGCCGTTCGAAATGTCGTACCGGACCCTGTTTCTTTTTCTCCCTGTTTTTCAATCTCACGTCCGAGCTCATTCCAGAAATCAACCTGTTCGATTTCAGCTTCAAATAACGAGTTTTAACACATTTTTCACGATAATCCGAGTTTCGGCGAATGTTGGTTTGTGGCACACCGGCACCCCCAAATGTCTTCCGTTGGTGCTCAAACTTTGCGTGGCCGCTTTATCTGACCCATGGAACTTTCTATGTGATTTCCGAAGAATTTTGTTCCGAGACCCCGGAATCCCGAAAACCGTGTATTATACACTTCAATTTCAGCCGATCGGAAGGTCGTACCGGACCCTGTTTTCTTTTCTCCCTGTTTTTCAATCACGTGTCCGAGCTTATTTCAGGAATCAACCTGTTCGATTTCAGCCTCAAATAACGAGCTTTAACACATTTTTCACGATAATCCGAGTTTTGGCGAATGCTGGTTTGTGGCACACCGGCAACCCCAAATGTCTTCCGTTGGTGCTCAAACTTTGCGTGGCCGCTTTATCTGACCCGAGGAACTTTCTATGTGATTTCAGGAAAATCTTGTTAGGGACTCGGATACTGAAAAAACGTGTATTATACACTTCAATTTGAGCCGTTCGGAAGGTCGTAAATCGGACCTGTTTCTTTTTCTCCATGTTTTTCAATCACGCGTCCGAGCTCATTTCAGGAATCAACCTTTTCGATTTCAGCCTCAAATAACGAGATTTAACACATTTTCACGATAATCCGAGTTTCGGCGAATCTTTGGTTTCAGGCACACCGGCACCCCAAATGTCTTTCGTTGGTGCTCAAACTTTGCGTGGCCGCATTATCCGACCCGAGGAACTTTCTATGTGATTTAGGATAATTTTGTTAGGGACCGGAATCCAAAAAAAGATGTATTATATATACACTTCAATTTCGGCCGTTCGGAATGTAAACCGGACCTGTTTTTTTCTCCTTTTTTTTCAATCACGCGTCGAGCTCATTTCAGGAATCAACCTGTTCGATTTGACCTCAAATCACGAGCTTTAACACATTTTTCACGCATAATCCGAATTTGGCGAATCGGTTTCAGGCATACCGGCACCCCCAAATGTCTTCCGTTGGTGCTCAAACTTTGTGTGGCCGCTTTATCTGACCCGAGGACCTTTCTATGTGATTTCCGGAGAATTTTATTCCGGGACCCGGTAATCCCGAAAAACCGTGTATTATATATTTCAATTTCAGCCGTTCAGAAGGTCGTACCGGACCATGTTTTTTTTATCCCAATTTTTCTATCACGCGTCCGAGCCCATTTCAGGAATCAACCTGTTCGATTTCAGCCGCTTTATCTAACTCGAAGAACTTTCTATGTGATTTCCGGAGAATTTTGTTCTGGGAACCCGGAATCCCGAAAAACCGAAAAACCGTGTATTATACACTTCAATTTCAGCCGTTCGGAAGGTCGTACCGGACCCTGTTTGTTTTTCTCCCTGTTTTTCAATCACGCGTCCGAGCTCTTTTCAGGAATCAACCTGTTCGATTTCAGCCACAAATAACGAGCTTTAACACATTTTTCACGATAATCCGAATTTCGGCGAATGCTGGTTTGTGGCACACCGGCAACCCCAAATGTCTTCCGTTGGTGCTAGAACTTTGCGTGGCCGCTTTATCTGACCCGAGGACCTTTCTATGTGATTTCCGAAGAATTTTGTTCTGGGACCCGGGAATCACGAAAAACCGTGTATTATACACTTCAATTTGAGCCGTTCAGAAGGTCGTACTGGACCCTGTTTTTTTTATCCCAATTTTTCTATCACGCGTCCGAGCTCATTTCAGGAATCAACATGTTCGATTTCAACCTCAAATCACGAGCTTTAACACATTTTTCACGATAATCCGAGTTTCGGCGAATGCTGGTTTGTGGCACACCGGCAACCCCAAATGTCTTCCGTTGGTGCTCAAACTTTGCGTGGCCGCTTTATCTGACCCGAGGAACTTTCTATGTGATTTCCGGAGAATCTTGTTCGGGACCGGTTCGAAAAAAAACCGTGTATTATACACTTCAATTTTCCCGCCGTTCGGAAGGTCGTAAACCGGACCCTGTTTCTTTTTCTCCTGTTTTTCAATCACGCGTCCGAGCTCATTTCAGGAATCAACTTTGTTCGATTTGACCTCAAATAACGAGATTTAACACATTTTCACGATAATCCGAGTTTCGGCGAATGCTGGTTTGTGGCACACCGGCACCCCCAAATGTCTTTCGTTGGTGCTCAAACTTTGCGTGGCCGTATTATATGACCCGAGGAACTTTCTATGTGATTTCCGGATAATTTTGTTCCGGGACCCCGGAATCCCGAAAAACAGTGTATTATATATACACTTCAATTTCAACCGTTCGGAATGTCGTACCGGACCCTGTTTCTTTTTCTCCCTGTTTTTCAATCACGCGTCCGAGCTCATTTCAGGAATCAACCTGTTCGATTTCAGCCTCAAATCACGAGCTTTAACACATTTTTCACGACAATCCGAATTTCGGCGAATACTGGTTTGTGGCATACCGGCACCCCCAAATGTCTTCCGTTGGTGCTCAAACTTTGTGTGGCCGCTTTATCTGACCCGAGGACCTTTCTATGTGATTTCCGGAGAATTTTGTTCCGGGACCCGGTAATCCCGAAAAACCGTGTATTATATATTTCAATTTCAGCCGTTCAGAAGGTCGTACCGGACCATGTTTTTTTTATCCCAATTTTTCTATCACGCGTCCGAGCCCATTTCAGGAATCAACCTGTTCGATTTCAGCCGCTTTATCTAACTCGAAGAACTTTCTATGTGATTTCCGGAGAATTTTGTTCTGGGAACCCGGAATCCCGAAAAACCGTGTATTATACACTTCAATTTCAGCCGTTCGGAAGGTCGTACCGGACCCTGTTTGTTTTTCTCCCTGTTTTTCAATCACGCGTCCGAGCTCTTTTCAGGAATCAACCTGTTCGATTTCAGCCACAAATAACGAGTTTTAACACATTTTTCACGATAATCCGAGTTTCGGCGAATGCTGGTTTGTGGCACACCGGCAACCCCAAATGTCTTCCGTTGGTGCTAGAACTTTGCGTGGCCGCTTTATCTGACCCGAGGACCTTTCTATGTGATTTCCGAAGAATTTTGTTCTGGGACCCGGAAATCACGAAAAACCGTGTATTATACACTTCAATTTGAGCCGTTCAGAAGGTCGTACTGGACCCTGTTTTTTTTATCCCAATTTTTCTATCACGCGTCCGAGCTCATTTCAGGAATCAACATGTTCGATTTCAACCTCAAATCACGAGCTTTAACACATTTTTCACGATAATCCGAGTTTCGGCGAATGCTGGTTTGTGGCACACCGGCAACCCCAAATGTCTTCCGTTGGTGCTCAAACTTTGCGTGGCCGCTTTATCTGACCCGAGGAACTTTCTATGTGATTTCTGGAGAATCTTGTTCCGGGACCCCGGATTCCCGAAAAACCGTGTATTATACACTTCAATTTCCGCCGTTCGGAAGGTCGTACCGGACCCTGTTTCTTTTTCTCCCTGTTTTTCAATCACGCGTCCGAGGTTATTTCAGGAATCAACCTGTTCGATTTCAGCCTCAAATAACGAGATTTAACACATTTTTCACGATAATCCGAGTCGGCGAATGCTGGGTTGTGGCACACCGTGTAATACTCCGTATTTATGAGTCTTTGGGTACTCTATCGAGTAGGCCATACTATGTCGAGTAAGGGTGAGTTGTAATTTAAAATAATTTCTGACCTGTTGGGTACTCGATCGAGTAACGTGGGTACTCGATCGAGTAAGGGGGCACTCGATCGAGTAGCCGGTTTACGGGGAGTTATTTTCCGGGTTTTGTTAATTATGTGATTAAGGTATATAATCTTTTCCGTCATTGTTCTTAAACACTTTCAAAACCTAAATTACTGTCTAGAGATAAAGCAAAGTACGTTCTTCGCATCTATCGCGTTGTTAGCAAATCCCGGAGTTTGGAAGGTCGGATTTCACCTTTTGTTATACCGTTGAGATCCTTGCGTCGCGGTTAAGACCTATGTACCGTTTTTATAGTTTTTCCTTAAAGTTGGTTATACCCTAATATGGGGATTTGGGGGTTTTGTTGTAGATAATGATTGGTAGTAATTATGTGTATGTATGATAGGAGGAGGAGTTGTATAAGAGGCTTTTTGATACAGCTGTAGAGACCGTCTAATTGTTGTGCTTTCCAGGTAGGATTTCCTATTCAGTATTAGTCCCATAATGGGATGGTTTTTGATGTGTTGAGATTGATTGTTTGATATTGTAATTGTATTGTGACGGCTGTGATTGTGATTGTGATTGTTTGTCTATGGTTCTCGAGATGCGTTCTCGGCTGAGTGGAGTCACTTGCGGGAGTGGCTTCACGCCCTAGTTTCGCCTTTCGTGGAACCCGCCACGGAAGGGGATGTGCACATTAATGGACAAGGTTATCGCTCGATATGATGAGCGGGGCTTAGGTGGGTATGGCTGTGGTCCCCATCGCGTGGTGGTCCGTGGACGGTCGGTGATAGAGATTGATGGGATTTGGTGTGATTGTGTGTGTGTGTGACGGTGTAAGTTATGTCTGTTTGTCTTATTGTTGATATATATATAAGTTGTGTGATTAGTAATCGACCCGGTTGTTGTTTTGTAAAACTGCGGTGATCCATTCGGGGATGGTCGGCGGTAATTGAGCGAGTTTGAGTTGAGTCACATGGGATTCTTTGGGATGTGCCTTTGTCCGACGATAGAAGTTTTCATTTTGTAGCTTAGTAGTTTTATAAACTTTACATTTAGTTGTTTAGACAGTTGGTTTGAGAACTTGTACCCGTATTTTGGGATTTGGCCTTGGTTGTACTTTTCACTAAAGTTATATCATTAAAAGTTGTTTCGTTATTGTCTTATGATTATCATGCCTCGGGTAACCGAGATGGTGGCATCCTTATACCTAGACCTGGCAAACGGGTCAACCGGGTTGGGTTAATTCGGGTCAGGCCATTTTCGGGTCAAAGATTAAGAGAAGAGAGACATTTCAAGACTATTAGGGTCAATTAAAGTTATATTTTGTCGGGTCATTTTCGGGTTGAGTGGTTTCGGATTGGTCATTTCGGGTCGGGTCTGTTATGGGTCCATGAAAGCTCGGGTCATTTTCGGGTCGGGTCGGGTCACTTCTAGCTTCAGGTGTCATTCGGGTTCAGCAATTCGGGTCGATTTCGGGTCTCGAGTCATCCTTTTCGGGTCGGGTCAATCGGGTCGGGTTGATTTTGCCAGGTCTACTTATACCAGAGTGGTCCTGGAAATGCACTTGGAGTATGGGGGTGTTACACACCGGCACCCCCAAATGTCTTCCGTTGGTGCTCAAACTTTGCGTGGCCGCTTTATCTGACCCGTGGAACTTTCTATGTGATTTCCGAAGAATTTTGTTCCGAGACCCCGGAATCCCGAAAACCGTGTATTATACACTTCAATTTCAGCCGTTCGGAAGGTCGTACAGGACAATTTTTCTTTTTCTCCCTGTTTTCAATCACGCGTCCGAGCTCATTTCAGGAATCAACCTGTTCGATTTCAGCCTCAAATAAATAGATTTAACACATTTTTCACGATAATCCGAGTTTCGGCGAATGCTGGTTTGTGACACACCGGCACACCCAAATGTCTTCCGTTGGTGCTCAAACTTTGTGTGGCCGCTTTATCTGGCCCGAGGAACTTTCTATGTGATTTCCGGAGAATTTTGGTCCGGGACCTCGAAAAACCGTGTATTCTAAACTTCAATTTCAGCCGTTCGGAAGGTCGTACCGGACCTTGGGTTTTTTTCTCCCTGTTTTTCAATCACGCATCCGAGCTCATTTCAGGAATCAACCTGTTTGATTTCAGCCTCAAATCACGAGCTTTAACACATTTTTCACGATAATCCGAATTTCGGCGAATGCTGGTTTGTGGCACACCGGCACCCCCAAATGTCTTCCGTTGGTGCTCAAACTTTGCGTGGCCGCTTTATCTGACCCGAGGACCTTTCTATGTGATTTCCGGAGAATTTTGTTCGGGACCCGGGAATCCAAAACCGTGTATTATACACTTCAATTTCAGCCGTTCGGAAGGTCGTACCGGACCCAGTTTTTTTTTATCCCAATTTTTCTATCACGCGTCCGAGCTCATTTCAGGAATCAACCTGTTCGATTTCAGCCTCAAATAACGAGCTTTAACACATTTTCACGATAATCCGAGTTTCG
Source organism: Silene latifolia (assembly GCF_048544455.1). Lineage (NCBI taxonomy): Eukaryota > Viridiplantae > Streptophyta > Magnoliopsida > Caryophyllales > Caryophyllaceae > Silene > Silene latifolia. Next base: position 37,521 of record NW_027413306.1, read on the forward strand.
CGAATCTTTGGTTTTGGCACACCAAGCAACCCCAAATGTCTTCCGTTGGTGCTCAAACTTTGCGTGGCTGCTTTATCTGACCCGAGGAACTTTCTATGTGATTTCCGGAGAATCTTGTTCGGGACCGAATCCGAAAAACCGTGTATTATACACTTCAATTTCGACCGTTCGGAAGGTAAACAGGACCTGTTTCTTTTTCTCCCTGTTTTTCAATCACGCGTCCGAGCTCATTTCAGGAATCAACCAGTTTGATTTCAGCCTCAAATAACGAGCTTTAATACATTTTTCACGATAATCCGAGTTTCGGCGAATGCTGGTTTGTGGTACACCGGCACCCCCAAATGTCTTCTGTTGGTGCTCAAACATTGCGTGGCCGCTTTATCTAACCCGAGGAACTTTCTATGTGATTTCCGGAGAATTTTATTCCGGGACCCCGGAATCGCGAAAAACCGTGTATTATACACTTTAATATCAGCCGTTCGGAAGGTCGTACCGGACCCTGATTCTTTTTCTCCCTGTTTTTCAATCACGCGTCCGAGCTTATTTCAGGAATCAACCTGTTCGATTTCAGCCTCAAATAACGAGCTTTAACTCATTTTTCACGATAATCCGAGTTTCGGCGAATGCTAGTTTGTGGCACACCGGCGCCCCCAAATGTCTTCCGTTGGTGCTCAAACTTTGCGTGGCCGCTTTATCTGACCCGAGGAACTTTCTAGGCGATTGCTGGAGAATTTTGTTCTGGGACCCCGGAATCCCGAAAAACCGTGTATTATACACTTCAATTTGAGCCGTTCGGAAAAGGTAAATGCGGGCCCCTGTTTCTTTTTCTCCTGTTTTTAAATCACGTGTCCGAGCTCATTTCAGGAATCAACTTGTTCGATTTCAGCCTCAAATAACGAGATTTAACACATTTTTCACGATAATCCGAGTTTCGGCGAATGCTGGTTTGTGGCACACCCGGCACCTCCAAATATCTTCCGTTGGTGCTCAAACTTTGCGTGACCGCTTTATCTAACTCGAGGAACTTTCTATGTGATTTCCGGAGAATTTTGTTCTGGGACCCCGGAATCCCGAAAAACCGTGCATTTATACACTTCAATTTCAGCCGTTCGGAAGGTCGTACAGGACTCTGTTTCTTTTTCTCCATGTTTTTCAATCACGCGTGCGAGCTCATTTCAGGAATCAACCTATTCGATTTCAGCCTGAAATAACGAGTTTAACACATTTTTCACGATAATTAGAGTTTCGGCGAATGCTGGTTTGTAGCACACCGGCAACCCCAAATGTCTTCCGTTGATGCTGAAACTTTGCGTGGCCGCTTTATCTGACCCGAGGAACTATCTATGTGATTTCCGGAGAATTTTGTTCCGGGACCCCGGAATCCCGAAAAAACGTGTATTATATACACTTCAATTTCAGCCGTTCGGAATGTTGTACCGGACCCTGTTTCTTTTTCTCCTTGTTTTTCTATCTCGCGTCCGAGCTCATTTCGGGAATCAACCTGTTCGATTTCAGCTTCAAATAACGAGCTTTAACACATTTTTCACGATAATCCGAGTTTCGGCGAATGCCGGTTAGTGGCACACCGACACCCACAAATGTCTTCCGTTGGTGCTCAAACTTTGCGTGGCCGCTTTATTTGACCCGAGGAACTAACTATGTGATTTCCGGAGAATTTTGTTCCGGGACCCCGGAATTCCGAAAAACCGTGTATTAAAAACACTTCAATTTCAGCCGTTCGGAAGGTCGTACCAAACCCTATTTCTATTTCTCCCTGTTTTTCAATCACGCGTCCGAGCTCATTTCAGGAATCAACCTATTCGATATCAGCCTCAAATAACGAGATTTAACACATTTTCACGATAATCCGAGTTTCAGCGAATGCTGGTTTGTGGCATACCGGCAACCCCAAATGTCTTCCGTTGGTGCTCAAACTTTGCGTGGCCGCTTTATCTGACCCGAGGAACTTTCTATGTGATTTACGGAGAATCTTGTTCGGGACCCGGAATCCCGAAAAACCGTGTATTATACACTTCAATTTGAGCCGTTCGGAGGTAAGGTCGCACTGGCCCTGTTTTTTTTCTCCTGTTTTTAAATCACGTGTACGAGCTCATTTCGGGAATCAACTTGTTCGATTTGACCTCAAATAACGAGATTTAACACATTTTCACGATAATCCGAGTTTCGGCGAATCTTTGGTTTAGGCACACCGGCACCCCCAAATATCTTCCGTTGGTGCTCAAACTTTGCGTGACCGCTTTATCTAACTCGAGGAACTTTCTATGTGATTTCCGGAGAATTTTGTTCTGGGACCCCGGAATCCCGAAAAACCGTGTATTTATACACTTCAATTTCAGCCGTTCGGCAGGTCGTACAGGACTCTGTTTCTTTTTCTCCCTGTTTTTCAATCACGCATCCGAACTCATTTCAGGAATCAACATGTTCGATTTCAGCCTCAAATAACGAGCTTTAACACATTTTTCACGATAATCGAGTTTTGCGAATCTTTGGTTTGTCAGGCACACGCACCCCAAATGTCTTCCGTTGGTGCTCAAACTTTGCGTGGCCGCTTTATCGACCCGAGGAACTTCTATGTGATTTCCGGAGAATTTTGTTCCGGGACCCCGGAATCCCGAAAAACCGTGTATTATATACACTTCAATTTCAGCCGTTCGGAATGTTGTACCGGACCCTGTTTCTTTTTCTCCCTGTTTTTCTATCTCGCGTCCGAGCTCATTTCGGGAATCAACCTGTTCGATTTCAGCTTCAAATAACGAGTTTTAACACATTTTTCACGATAATCTGAGTTTCGGCGAAAGCCGGTTAGTGGCACACCGACACCCACAAATGTCTTCTGTTGGTGCTCAAACATTGCGTGGCCGCTTTATCTAACCCGAGGAACTTTCTATGTGATTTCCGGAGAATTTTATTCCGGGACCCCGGAATCGCGAAAAACCGTGTATTATACACTTTAATTTCGGCCGTTCGGAAGGTCGTACCGGACCCTGATTCTTTTTCTCCCTGTTTTTCAATCACGCGTCCGAGCTTATTTCAGGAATCAACCTGTTCGATTTCAGCCTCAAATAACGAGCTTTAACTCATTTTTCACGATAATCCGAGTTTCGGCGAATGCTAGTTTGTGGCACACCGGCACCCCAAATGTCTTCCGTTGGTGCTCAAACTTTGCGTGGCCGCTTTATCTGACCCGAGGAACTTTCTATGCGATTGCTGGAGAATTTTGTTTCGGGACCCCGGAATCCCGAAAAACCGTGTATTATACACTTCAATTTCAGCCGTTCGGAAGGTCGTCTAGGACCCTGTTTCTTTTTCTCCTGTTTTTCAATCACGCGTCCGAGCTCATTTTAGGAATCAGCCTATTCGATTTCAGCCTGAAATGACGAGCTTTAACACATTTTTCACGATAATCCGAGTTTCGGCGAATGCAGGTTTGTGGCACACCGGCAACCCCAAATGACTTCTGTTGGTGCTCAAAATTGTGTGGCCGCTTTATCTGACCCGAGAAACTTTCTATGTGATTTCGGAGAATCTTGTTCGGGACCCCGGAATCCCGAAAAACCGTGTATTATACACTTCAATTTGAGCCGTTCGGGAAGGTCGTCACCGGAACTGTTTCTTTTTCTCCCTGTTTTTCAATCACGCGTCCGAGCTCATTTCAGCAATCAACCTGTTCGATTTCAGCCACAAATAACGAGCTTTAACACATTTTTCACGATAATCCGAGTTTCGGCGAATGCTGGTTTGTGGCACACCGGCAACCCCAAATGACTTCTGTTGGTGCTCAAAATTGTGTGGCCGCTTTATCTGACCCGAGAAACTTTCTATGTGATTTCCGGAGAATCTTGTTCCGGGACCCCGGAATCCCGAAAAACCGTGTATTATACACTTCAATTTGAGCCGTTCAGAAGGTCATACCGGACCCTGTTTCTTTTTCTCCCTGTTTTACAATCACGCGTCCGAGCTTATTTCAGGAATCAACCTGTTCGATTTCTGCCTCAAATAACGAGCTTTGACACATTTTTCACGATAATCCGAGTCGGCGAATGCTCGGTTGTGGCACACCGGCACCCCCAAATGTCTTCCGTTGGTGCTCAAACTTTGAATGATCGTTTTATCTAACCCGAGGAACTTTCTTTGTGATTTCCGGAGAATTTTGTTCTGGGACCCCGGAATCCCGATAAAACCGTGTATTATACACTTCAATTTCAGCCGTTCGGAAGGTCGTACCGGACCCTGTTTCTTTTTCTCCCTGTTTTTCAATCACGCGTCCGAGCTCATTTTAGGAATCAGCCTATTCGATTTCAGCCTGAAATGACGAGCTTTAACACATTTTTCACGAAAATCCGAGTTTCGGCGAATGCAGGTTTGTGGCACACCGGCAACCCCAAATGTTTTCCGTTGGTGCTCAAACTTTGCGTGGCCGCTTTATCTGACCCGAGAACCTTTTTATGTGATTTCCGGAGAATTTTTTTCCGGGACCCGGGAATCCCGAAAAACCGTGTATTATATACACTTCAATTTCAGCCGTTCGGAAGGTCGTACCAGACCCAGTTTTTTTTTCTCCCTGTTTTTCAATCACGCGTCCGAGCTCATTTCAGGAATCAACCTGTTCGATTTCAGCCTCAACTAACGAGCTTTAACACATTTTTCACGATAATCCGAGTCGACGAATCCTGGGTTGTGGCACACCGGCACTCCAAAATGTCTTCCGTTGGTGCTCAAACTTTGCGTGACCGCTTTATCTAACCCGAGGAACTTTCTATGTGATTTCCGGAGAATTTTTTTCTGGGACCCTGGAATCCCGAAAAGCCGTGTATTTATACACTTCAATTTTAGCCGGTCGGAAGGTCGTACCGGACCCTGTTTCTTTTTCTCCCTGTTTTTCAATCACGCGTCCGAGTTCATTTCAGGAATCAACCTGTTCGATTTCTGCCTCAAATAACGAGATTTAACACATCTTTCACGATAATCCGAGTTTCGGCGAATTCTGGTTTTTGGCACACCGGCACCCACAAATGTCTTCCATTGGTGCTCAAACTTTGTGTGGCCGCTTTATCTGGCCCGAGGAACTTTCTATGTGATTTTCGGAGAAGTTTGGTCCGGGACCCCGAAAAACCGTGTATTATAAACTTCAATTTCAGCCGTTCGGAAGGTCATACCGGACCCTGTTTTTTTTTCTCCCTGTTTTTCAATCACGCATCCGAGCTCATTTCAGGAATCAACTTGTTCGATTTCAGCCTCAAATAACGAGCTTTAATACATTTTTCACGATAATCCGAGTTTCGGCAAATCCTAATTTGTGGTACACCGGCACCCCCAAATGTCTTCCGTTGGTGCTCAAACTTTGCGTGGCCGCTTTAACTGACCCGAGGAACTTTCTATGTGATTTCCGAAGAATTTTGTTCAGAGACCCCGGAATCCCGAAAAACCGTGTATTATACACTTTAATTTCAGCCGTTCAGAAGGTCGTACCTGACCCTGTTTCTTTTTCTCCCTGTTTTTCAATCACGCGTCCGAGGTTATCTCAGGAATCAACCTGTTCGATTTCAGCCTTAAATAACGAGATTTAACACATTTTTCACGATAATCCGAGTTTCGGCGAATGCTGGTTTGTGCTACACCGGCACCCCCAAATGTCTTCCGTTGGTGCTCAAACTTTGCGTGGCCGCTTTATCTGACCCTAGAAACTTTCTATGTGATTTCCAGAGAATCTTGTTCCGGGACCCCGGAATCCCGAAAAACCGTGTATTATATACTTCAATTTGAGCCGTTCGGAAGGTCGTACCGGAACCAGTTTCTTTTTCTCCCTGTTTTTCAATCACGCGTCTGAGCTCATTTCAGCAATCAACGTATTCGATTTCAGCCTCAAATAACGAGATTTAACACATTTTTCACGATAATCCGAGTTTCGGCGAATGCTGGTTTGTGGCACACCGACAACCCCAAATGTCTTCCGTTGGTGCTCAAACTTTGCGTGGCCGCTTTATCTGACCCGAGAAACTTTCTATGTGATTTCCGGAGAATGTTGTTCCGGGACCCCGGAATCCCGAAAAACCGTGTATTATACACTTCAATTTGAGCCGTTTCGGAGGTCGCAGGACCTGTTTCTTTTTCTCCCTGTTTTTCAATCACGCGTCCGAGCTCATTTCAGGAATCAACTTTGTTCGATTTCAGGAATCAAATAACGAGCTTTAACACATTTTTCACGATAATCCGAGTTTGGCGAATCTTTGGTTTGTCGACACCAAGCAACCCCAAATGTCTTCCGTTGGTGCTCAAACTTTGCGTGGCCGCTTTATCCGACCCGAGGAACTTTCTATGTGATTTCGGAGAATCTTGTTAGGGACCGGAATCCCGAAAAACCGTGTATTATACACTTCAATTTGATCGTTCGGAAGGTAAACAGGACCTGTTTCTTTTTCTCCCTCTTTTTTAATCACGCGTCCGAGCTCATTTCAGGAATCAACCTGTTCGATTTCGTCCTCAAATAACGATCTTTAACAAATTTTTCCCGATAATCCGAGTCGGCGAATGCTGGGTTGTGGCACACCGGCACCCCCAAATGTCTTCCGTTGGCGCTCAAACTTTGCGTGACCGCTTTATCTAACCCGACAAACTTTCTACGTGATTTCCGGAGAATTTTGTTCGGTGACCCCGGAATCCCGAAAAACCGTGTATTATACACTTCAATTTCAGCCGTTCGGAAGGTCGTACCAGACCCTATTTCTTTTTCTCCCTGTTTTTTAATCACGCGTCCGAGCTCATTTCAGGAATCAACCTGTTCGATTTCAGCCTCAAATAACGAGCTTTAACACATTTTTCACGATAATCCGAGTTTCGGCGAATGCTTGTTTGTGGCACACCGGCACCCCCAAATGTCTTCCGTTGGTGCTCAAACTTTGCGTGGCCGCTTTATTTGACCCGAGGAACTTTCTATGTGATTTCCGTAGAATTTTGTTCCGGGACCCCGGAATCCCGAAAAACCGTTTATTATATACACTTCAATTTCAGCCGTTCGGAATGTCGTACCGGATCCTGTTTCTTTTTCTCCCTGTTTTTCAATCTCACGTCCGAGCTCATTTCAGGAATCAACCTATTCGATTTCAGCTTCAAATAACGAGCTTTAACACATTTTTCACGATAATCAGAGTTTCGGCAAATGCTGGTTTGTGGCACACCGGCATCCCCAAATGTCTTCCGTTGGTGCTCAAACTTTGCGTGTCCGCTTTATCTGGCCCGAGGACCTTTCTATGTGATTTCCGGAGAATTTTGTTCTGCGGCCCCGGAATCCCGAAAAACCGTGTATTATTCACTTTCATTTCAGCCGTTCGGAAGGTCGTACCGGACCCTGTTTCTTTTTCTCCCTGTTTTTCAATCACGCGTCCGAGCTCATTTTAGGAATCAACCTATTCGATTTCAGCCTGAAATAACGAGCTTTAACACATTTTTCACGATAATCCGAGTTTCGGCGAATGTTGGTTTGTGGCACACCGGCACCCCCAAATGTCTTCCGTTGGTGCTCAAACTTTGCGTGACCGCTTTATCTAACTCGAAGAACTTTCTGTGTGATTTCCGAAGAATTTTGTTCTGGGACCCCGGAATCCCGAAAAACCGTGTATTATAGATTTCAATTTCAGCCGTTCGGAAGGTCGTACCGGACCCTATTTCTTTTTCTCCCTGTTTTTCAATCACGCGTCCGAGCTCATTTCAGGAATCTACCTATTCGATTTCAGCTTCAAATAACGAGCTTTAACACATTTTCACGATAATCCGAGTTTCGGCGAATCTTTGGTTTGTCGACACCGCAACCCCAAATGTCTTCCGTTGGTGCTCAAACTTTGCGTGGCCGCTTTATCTGACCCGAGGAACTTTCTATGTGATTTCCGGAGAATCTTGTTCCGGGACCCCGGAATCCCGAAAAACCGTGTATTATACACTTCAATTTCAGCCGTTCGGAAGGTCGTACCGGACCCTGTTTCTTTTTCTCCCTCCTTTTTAATCACGCGTCCGAGCTCATTTCAGGAATCAACCTGTTCGATTTCTGCCTCAAATAACGATCTTTAACAAATTTTTCCCGATAATCCGAGTCGGCGAATGCTGGGTTGTGGCACACCGGCACCCCCAAATGTCTTCCGTTGGTGCTCAAACTTTGCGTGACCGCTTTATCTAACCCGACAAACTTTCTATGTGATTTCCGGAGAATTTTGTTCGGTGACCCCGGAATCCCGAAAAACCGTGTATTATACACTTCAATTTCAGCCGTTCGGAAGGTCGTACCGGACCCTATTTCTTTTTCTCCCTGTTTTTCAATCACGCGTCCGAGCTCATTTCAGGAATCAACCTGTTCGATTTCAGCCTCAAATAACGAGCTTTAACACATTTTTCACGATAATCCGAGTTTAGGCGAATGCTGGTTTGTGGCACACCGGCACCCCCAAATGTCTTCCGTTGGTGCTCAAACTTTGCGTGGCCGCTTTATTTGACCCGAGGAACTTTCTATGTGATTTCCGTAGAATTTTGTTCTGGGACCCCGGAATCCCGAAAAACCGTTTATTATATACACTTCAATTTCAGCCGTTCGGAATGTCGTACCGGATCCTGTTTCTTTTTCTCCCTGTTTTTCAATCTCACGTCCGAGCTCATTTGAGAATCAACTTTGTTCGATTTCACTTCAAATAACGAGCTTTAACACATTTTCACGATAATCGAGTTTGGCAAATCTTTGGTTTGTGGCACACCGGCATCCCCAAATGTCTTCCGTTGGTGCTCAAACTTTGCGTGTCCGCTTTATCTGGCCCGAGGACCTTTCTATGTGATTTCCGGAGAATTTTGTTCTGCGGCCCCGGAATCCCGAAAAACCGTGTATTATTCACTTCAATTTCAGCCGTTCGGAAGGTCGTACCGGACCCTGTTTCTTTTTCTCCCTGTTTTTCAATCACGCGTCCGAGCTCATTTTAGGAATCAACCTATTCGATTTCAGCCTGAAATAACGAGCTTTAACACATTTTTCACGATAATCCGAGTTTCGACGAATGCTGGTTTGTGGCACACCGGCAACCCCAAATGTCTTCCTTTGGTGCTCAAACTTTGTGTGGCCGCTTTATCTGGCCCGAGGAACTTTCTATGTGATTTCCGGAGAATTTTGGTCCGGGACCCCGAAAAACCGTGTATTATAAACTTCAATTTCAGCCGTTCGGAAAGTCGTACCGGCCCCTGTTTTTTTTTCTCCCTGCTTTTCAATCACGCATCCGAGCTCATTTCAGGAATCAACCTGCTCGATTTCAGCCTCAAATCACGAGCTTTATCACATTTTTCACGATAATCCGAATTTCGGCGAATCTTTGTTTCAGGGCACACCCGCACCCCCAAATGTCTTCCGTTGGTGCTCAAACTTTGCGTGGCCGCTTTATCTGACCCGAGGAACTTTCTATGTGATTTACGGAGAATTTTGTTCCGGGACCCTGGAATCCCGAAAAACCGTGTATTATACACTTCAATTTTAGCCGTTCGGAAGGTCGTACCGGACCCTGTTTCTTTTTCTCCCTTTTTTTCAATCACGCGTCCGAGCTCATTCCAGGAATCAACCTGTTCGATTTTAGCTTCAAATAACGAGCTTTAACACATTTTTCACGATAATCCGAGTTTGGCGAATCTTGGTTTTGCACACCGGCACCCCCAAATGTCTTCCGTTGGTGCTCAAACTTTGCGTGGCCGCTTTATCTGACCCGAGAAACTTTCTATGTGATTTCCAGAGAATTTTGTTCCGGGACCCCGGAATCCCGAAAAACCGTGTATATTACACTTCAATTTCAACCGTTCGGAAGGTCGTACCGGACTCCGTTTCTTTTTCTCCCTGTTTTTCAATCACGCGCCCGAGCTCATTTCAGGAATCAACCGGTTCGATTTCAGCCTCAACTAACGTGCTTTAACACATTTTTCACGATAATCCGAGTTTGTGACGGTTTGTGGCTAACCGGCACCCCCAAATATCTTCCGTTGGTGCTCAAACTTTGCGTTCCCACTTTATCTAATGCGAGGAACTTTCTATGTGATTTCCGGAGAATTTTGTTCCGGGACCCCGGAATCCCGAAAAAACCGTGTATTATACACTTCAATTTCACTAGTTCGGAAGGTCGTGGGACCCGTTTTTTTTCTCCCTGTTTTTCAATCACGTGCCCGAGCTTATTTCAGGAATCAACTTGTTCGATTTCAGCCTCAAATAACGAGCTTTAACACATTTTTCACGATAATCCGAGTTTCGCGAATCTTTGGTTTGTAGGCACACCGGCACCCCCAAATGTCTTCCGTTGGTGCTCAAACTTTGCGTGGCCGCTTTATCTAATCCGAGGAACTTTCTATGTGATTTCCGGAGAATTTTGTTCCGGGACCCCGGAATCCCAAAAAACCGTGTATTATACACTTCAATTTCAGCCGTTCGAAAGGTCGTCTGGGACCCCGTTTCTTTTTTCTCTGTTTTTCAATCACGCACCCGAGCTTATTTTCAGAATCAACTTGTTCGATTCGATTTGACCTCAAATAACGAGCTTTAACACATTTTTCACGATAATCCGAGTTTCGACGAATGCTGGTTTGTGACACACCGGCACCCCCAAATGTCTTCCGTTGGTGCTCAAACTTTGCGTGGCCGCTTTATCTAACCCGAGGAACTTTCTATGTGATTTCCGGAGAATTTTGTTCAGGGACCCCAGAATCCCGAAAAACCGTGTATTTATACACTTTAATTTCAGCCGTTCGGAAGGTCGTACCGGATCCTGTTTCTTTTTCTCCCTGTTTTTCAATCACGCGTCCGAGGTTATCTCAGCAATCAACCTGTTCGATTTCAGCCTCAAATAACGAGATTTAACACATTTTTCACGATAATCCGAGTTTCGGCGAATGCTGATTTGTGGCACACCGGCACCCCCAAATGTCTTCCGTTGGTGCTCAAACTTTGCGTGGCCGCTTTATCTGACCCGAGAAACTTTAATATGTGATTTCCAAAGAATTTTGTTCCGGGACCCCGGAATCCCGAAAAACCGTGTATTATTATACACTTCAATTTCAGCCGTTCGGAAGGTCGTGCATTTAGGACCCGTTTTTTTTCTCCTGTTTTTTTCAATCACGCGCCCGAGCTTATTTTGGGAATCAACTGTTCGATTTCAGCCTCAAATAACGAGCTTTAACACATTTTTCACGATAATCCGAGTTTCGGCGAATGCTGGTTTGTGGCACACGGGCACCCCCAAATGTCTTCCGTTGGTGCTCAAACTTTGTGTGGCCGTTATATCTGACCCTAGGAACTTTCAATCGATTTAGGAGAATTTTGTTCCGGGGCCCTAGAATCCCGAAAAATATACATTTCAATTTCAGTAGTTCGAAAGGTCGTCTGGGACCCTGTTTCTTTTTCTCCTGTTTTTTAATCACGCGTCCGAGCTCATTTCAGAATCAACTTTGTTCGATTTCAATCTCAATTAACGAGCTTTAATACATTTTTCACGATAATCCGAGTTTTGCGAATCTTTGGTTTGTAGCACACCAAAGACCCCAAATGTCTTCTGTTGGTGCTCAAACTTTGCGTGGCGACTTTATCGACCCGAGGAACTTTCTATGTGATTTCAGGAAAATTTTGTTCCGGAATCCCGAAAAACCGTGTATTTATACACTTTAATTTCAACCGTTCGGAAGGTCGTACCGGATCCTGTTTCTTTTTCTCCCTGCTTTTCAATCACGCGTCCGAGGTTATCTCAGCAATCGACCTATTCGATTTCAGCCTCAAATAACGAGATTTAACACATTTTTCACGATAATCCGAGTTTTGGCGAATCTTTGGTTTCAGGCACACCGGCACCCCCAAATGTCTTCCGTTGGTGCTCAAACTTTGCGTGACCGCTTTATCGACCCGAGAAACTTTCTATGTGATTTCGAGAAAATTTTGTTCGGGACAGGAATCCAAAAAAACGTGTATTATTATACACTTCAATTTCGGCCGTTCGGAAGGTCTTACCGGACCCCGTTTCTTTTTCTCCCTGTTTTTCAATCACGCGTCCGAGCTCATTTCAGGAATCGCCTGTTCGATTTGACCTCAAGTAACGAGCTTTAACACATTTTTACGATAATCCAGGAGTTTCGGCGAATCTTTGTTTGTACACACGGCACCCCCAAATGTCTTCCGTTGGTGCTCAAACTTTGCGTTGCCGCTTTATCTAATCCGAGGAACTTTCTATGTGATTTCCGGAGAATTTTGTTCCGGACCGGAATCTCAAAAACCGTGTATTATAGACTTCAATTTGGTGCCCGTTCGGAAGGTAAACGGACCCGTTTCTTTTTCTCCCTGTTTTTCAATCACGCGCCCGAGCTCATTTCAGGAATCAACCTGTTCGATTTCAGCCTCAAATAACGAGCTTTAACACATTTTTCACGATAATCCGAGTTTCGGCGAATGCTGTTTGTGACACACCGGCACCCCCAAATGACTTCCGTTGGTGCTCAAACTTTGCGTGACCGCTTTATCTAACCCGACAAACTTTCTATGTGATTTCCGGAGAATTTTGTTCGGTGACCCCGGAATCCCGAAAAACCGTGTATTATACACTTCCATTTCAGTCGTTCGGAAGGTCGTACCAGACCCTATTTCTTTTTCTCCCTGTTTTTTAATCACGCGTCCGAGCTCATTTCAGTAATCAACCTGTTCGATTTCAGCCTCAAATAACGAGCTTTAACACATTTTTCACGATAATCCGAGTTTCGGCGAATGCTTGTTTGTGGCACACCGGCACCCCCAAATGTCTTCCGTTGGTGCTCAAACTTTGCGTGGCCGCTTTATCTGACCCGAGGAACTTTCTATGTGATTTCCGTAGAATTTTGTTCCGGGACCCCAGAATCCCGAAAAACCGTTTATTATATACACTTCAATTTCAGCCGTTCGGAATGTCGTACCGGATCCTGTTTCTTTTTCTCCCTGTTTTTCAATATCACGTCCGAGCTCATTTCAGGAATCAACCTTGTTCGATTTCAGCTTCAAATAACGAGCTTTAACACATTTTTCACGATAATCAGAGTTTCGGCAAATGCAGGTTTGTGGCACACGGGCATCCCCAAATGTCTTCCGTTGGTGCTCAAACTTTGCGTGTCCGCTTTATCTGGCCCGAAGACCTTTCTATGTGATTTCCGGAGAATTTTGTTCTGCGGCCCCGGAATCCCGAAAAACCGTGTATTATTCACTTCAATTTCAGCCGTTCGGAAGGTCGTACCGGACCCTGTTTCTTTTTCTCCCTGTTTTTCAATCACGCGTCCGAGCTCATTTTAGGAATCAACCTATTCGATTTCAGCCTGAAATAACGAGCTTTAACACATTTTTCACGATAATCCGAGTTTCGGCGAATGCTGGTTTGTGGCACACCGGCAACCCCAAATGTCTTCCTTTGGTGCTCAAACTTTGTGTGGCCGCTTTATCTGGCCCGAGGAACTTTCTATGTGATTTCCGGAGAATTTTGGTCCGGGACCCCGAAAAACCGTGTATTATAAACTTCAATTTCAGCCGTTCGGAAAGTCGTACCGGCCCCTGTTTTTTTTTCTCCCTGCTTTTCAATCACGCATCCGAGCTCATTTCAGGAATCAACCTGCTCGATTTCAGCCTCAAATCACGAGCTTTATCACATTTTTCACGATAATCCGAATTTCGGCGAATGCTGGTTTGTGGCACACCTGCACCCCCAAATGTCTTCCGTTGGTGCTCAAACTTTGCGTGGCCGCTTTATCTGACCCGAGGAACTTTCTATGTGATTTACGGAGAATTTTGTTCCGGGACCCCGGAATCCCGAAAAACCGTGTATTATACACTTCAATTTCAGCCGTTCGGAAGGTCGTACCGGACCCTGTTTCTTTTTCTCCCTTTTTTTCAATCACGCGTCCGAGCTCATTCCAGGAATCAACCTGTTCGATTTTAGCTTCAAATAACGAGCTTTAACACATTTTTCACGATAATCCGAGTTTCGGCGAATGATGGTTTGTGGCACACCGGCACCCCCAAATGTCTTCCGTTGGTGCTCAAACTTTGCGTGGCCGCTTTATCTGAGCCGAGAAACTTTCTATGTGATTTCCAGAGAATTTTGTTCCGGGACCCCGGAATCCTGAAAAACCGTGTATATTACACTTCAATTTCAACCGTTCGGAAGGTCGTACCGGACTCCGTTTATTTTTCTCCCTGTTTTTCAATCACGCGCCCGAGCTCATTTCAGGAATCAACCGGTTCGATTTCAGCCTCAACTAACGAGCTTTAACACATTTTTCACGATAATCCGAGTTTCGGCGAACGCTGGTTTGTGGCTAACCGGCACCCCCAAATGTCTTCCGTTGGTGCTCAAACTTTGCGTTCCCGCTTTATCTAATGCGAGGAACTTTCTATGTGATTTCCGGAAAATTTTGTTCCGGGACCCCGGAATCCCGAAAAGCCGTGTATTATACACTTCAATTTCAGCCGTTCGGAAGGTCGTACCGGACCCCGTTTTTTTTTCTCCCTGTTTTTCAATCACGTGCCCGAGCTTATTTCAGGAATCAACTTGTTCGATTTCAGCCTCAAATAACGAGCTTTAACACATTTTTCACGATAATCCGAGTTCGGCGAATGCTGGTTTGTGGCACACCGGCACCCCCAAATGTCTTCCGTTGGTGCTCAAACTTTGCGTGGCCGCTTTATCTAATCCGAGGAACTTTCTATGTGATTTCCGGAGAATTTTGTTCCGGGACCCCGAAATCCCAAAAAACCGTGTATTACACTTCAATTTCAGCCGTTCGAAAGGTCGTACCGGACCCCGTTTCTTTTTCTCTCTGTTTTTCAATCACGCATCCGAGCTTATTTCAGGAATCAACCTGTTCGATTTCAGCCTCAAATAACGAGCTTTAACACATTTTTCACGATAATCCGAGTTTCGGCGAATGCTGGTTTGTGACACACCGGCACCCCCAAATGTCTTCCGTTGGTGCTCAAACTTTGCGTGGCCGCTTTATCTAACCCGAGGAACTTTCTATGTGATTTCCGGAGAATTTTGTTCAGGGACCCCAGAATCCCGAAAAACCGTGTATTTATACACTTTAATTTCAGCCGTTCGGAAGGTCGTACCGGATCCTGTTTCTTTTTCTCCCTGTTTTTCAATCACGCGTCCGAGGTTATCTCAGCAATCAACCTGTTCGATTTCAGCCTCAAATAACGAGATTTAACACATTTTTCACGATAATCCGAGTTTCGGCGAATGCTGATTTGTGGCACACCGGCACCCCCAAATGTCTTCCGTTGGTGCTCAAACTTTGCGTTGCCGCTTAATCTAATCCGAGGAACTTTCTATGTGATTTCCGGAGAATTTTGTTCCGGGACCCCGGAATCCTGAAAAACCGTGTATTATAGACTTCAATTTCAGCCGTTCGGAAGGTCGTACCGGACCCCGTTTCTTTTTCTCCCTGTTTTTCAATCACGCGCCCGAGCTCATTTCAGGAATCAACCTGTTCGATTTCAGCCTCAAATAACGAGCTTTAACACATTTTTCACGATAATCCGAGTTTCGGCGAATGCTGGTTTGTGACACACCCACACCCCAAATGTCTTCCGTTGGTGCTCAAACTTTGCGTGGCCGCTTTATCGACCCGAGGAACTTTCTATGTGATTTCCAAAGAATTTTGTTCCGGGACCCCGGAATCCCGAAAAACCGTGTATTATTATACACTTCAATTTCAGCCGTTCGGAAGGTCGTGCCGGACCCCGTTTTTTTATCTCCCTGTTTTTCAATCACGCGCCCGAGCTTATTTCAGGAATCAACCTGTTCGATTTCAGCCTCAAATAACGAGCTTTAACACATTTTTCACGATAATCCGAGTTTCGGCGAATGCTGGTTTGTGGCACACGGGCACCCCCAAATGTCTTCCGTTGGTGCTCAAACTTTGTGTGGCCGTTATATCTGACCCTAGGAACTTTCAATCTGATTTCCGGAGAATTTTGTTCCGGGGCCCTAGAATCCCGAAAAATATACATTTCAATTTTGGTAGTTCGAAAGGTCGTAGGGACTGTTTTTTTTCTCCTGTTTTTAATCACGCGTCCGAGCTCATTTCGGAATCAACCTGTTCGATTTCAATCTCAAATAACGAGCTTTAATACATTTTTCACGATAATCCGAGTTTCGGCGAATCTTTGGTTTGTGGCACACCGGCACCCCCAAATGTCTTCCGTTGGTGCTCAAACTTTGCGTGGCCGCTTTATCTGACCCGTGGAACTTTCTATGTGATTTTCGGAAAATTCTGTTCCGAGACCCAGGAATCCTGAAAACCGTGTATTATACACTTCAATTTCAGCCATTCGTAAGGTCGTACCGGACTCCGTTTATTTTTCTCCCTGTTTTTCAATCACGCGCCCGAGCTCATTTCAGGAATCAACCGGTTCGATTTCAGCCTCAACTAACGAGCTTTAACACATTTTTCACGATAATCCGAGTTTCGGCGAACGCTGGTTTGTGGCTAACCGGCACCCCCAAATGTCTTCCGTTGGTGCTCAAACTTTGCGTTCCCGCTTTATCTAATGCGAGGAACTTTCTATGTGATTTCCGGAAAATTTTGTTCCGGGACCCCGGAATCCCGAAAAGCCGTGTATTATACACTTCAATTTCAGCCGTTCGGAAGGTCGTACCGGACCCCGTTTTTTTTTCTCCCTGTTTTTCAATCACGTGCCCGAGCTTATTTCAGGAATCAACTTGTTCGATTTCAGCCTCAAATAACGAGCTTTAACACATTTTTCACGATAATCCGAGTTTCGGCGAATCTTTGGTTTTAGGCACACCAAGCACCCCCAAATGTCTTCCGTTGGTGCTCAAACTTTGCGTGTCCGCTTTATCTAATCCGAGGAACTTTCTATGTGATTTCCGGAGAATTTTGTTCCGGGACCCCGAAATCCCAAAAAACCGTGTATTATACACTTCAATTTCAGCCGTTCGAAAGGTCGTACCGGACCCCGTTTCTTTTTCTCTCTGTTTTTCAATCACGCATCCGAGCTTATTTCAGGAATCAACCTGTTCGATTTCAGCCTCAAATAACGAGCTTTAACACATTTTTCACGATAATCCGAGTTTCGGCGAATGCTGGTTTGTGACACACCGGCACCCCCAAATGTCTTCCGTTGGTGCTCAAACTTTGCGTGGCCGCTTTATCTAACCCGAGGAACTTTCTATGTGATTCCAGAGAATTTTGTTCGGGGACCCCAGAATCCCGAAAAACCGTGTATTACACTTCAATTTCAGCCGTTCGGAAGGTCGTACCGGATCCTGTTTCTTTTTCTCCCTGTTTTTCAATCACGAGTCCGAGGTTATCTCAGCAATCAACCTGTTCGATTTCAGCCTCAAATAACGAGATTTAACACATTTTTCACGATAATCCGAGTTTCGGCGAATGCTGATTTGTGGCACACCGGCACCCCCAAATGTCTTCCGTTGGTGCTCAAACTTTGCGTTGCCGCTTAATCTAATCCGAGGAACTTTCTATGTGATTTCCGGAGAATTTTGTTCCGGGACCCCGGAATCCTGAAAAACCGTGTATTATAGACTTCAATTTGGTAGTTCGGAAGGTCGTCATGGGACCCGTTTCTTTTTCTCCCTGTTTTTCAATCACGCGCCCGAGCTCATTTCAGGAATCAACCTGTTCGATTTCAGCCTCAAATAACGAGCTTTAACACATTTTTCACGATAATCCGAGTTTCGGCGAATGCTGGTTTGTGACACACCGGCACCCCCAAATGTCTTCCGTTGGTGCTCAAACTTTGCGTGGCCGCTTTATCGACCGAGAAACTTTCTATGTGATTTCCAAGAATTTTGTTCAGGGACCCGGAATCCGAAAAACCGTGTATTATTATACACTTCAATTTGACCGTTCGGAAGGTCGTGCCGGACCCGTTTTTTTCTCCTGTTTTTCAATCACGCGCCCGAGCTTATTTGAGAATCAACCTGTTCGATTTCAGCCTCAAATAACGAGCTTTAACACATTTTTCACGATAATCCAGGAGTTTCGGCGAATCTTTGGTTTGTGGCACACGGGCACCCCCAAATGTCTTCCGTTGGTGCTCAAACTTTGTGTGGGCCGTTATATCCGACCCTAGGAACTTTCAATCGATTTAGGAGAATTTTGTTAGGGCCTTAGAATCCCGAAAAATATACATTTCAATTTCGGCCGTTCGAAAGGTCGTAGGACTTTTTTTTTTCTCCTGTTTTTTAATCACGCGTCCGAGCTCATTTCAGGAATCAACTATTCGATTTCAATCTCAAATAACGAGCTTTAATACATTTTTCACGATAATCCGAGTTTGGCGAATCTTTGGTTTTGGCACACCAGCACCCCCAAATGTCTTCTGTTGGTGCTCAAACTTTGCGTGGCAACTTTATCTGACCCGAGGAACTTTCTATGTGATTTCCGGAAAATTTTGTTCAGGGACCCCAGAATCCCGAAAAACCGTGTATTTATACACTTTAATTTCAGCCGTTCGGAAGGTCGTACCGGATCCTGTTTCTTTTTCTCCCTGTTTTTCAATCACGCGTCCGAGGTTATCTCAGCAATCGACCTGTTCGATTTCAGCCTCAAATAACGAGATTTAACACATTTTTCACGATAATCCGAGTTTCGGCGAATGCTGGTTTGTGGCACACCGGCACCCCCAAATGTCTTCCGTTGGTGCTCAAACTTTGCGTGGCCGCTTTATCGACCCGAGGAACTTTCTATGTGATTTCCAAAGAATTTTGTTCGGGACCAGGAATCCCGAAAAACCGTGTATTATTATACACTTCAATTTCAGCCGTTCGGTAGGTCGTGCCGGACCCCGTTTTTTTTTCTCCCTGTTTTTCAATCACGCGCCCGAGCTTATTTTAGGAATCAACCTGTTTGATTTCAGCCTCAAATAACGAGCTTTAAACATTTTTCCCGATAATCAGGAGTTTCGGCGAATGTTTGGTTTTGGCACACGGGCACCCCCAAATGTCTTCCGTTGGTGCTCAAACTTTGTGTGGCCGTTATATCTGACCCTAGGAACTTTCAATCTGATTTCCGGAGAATTTTGTTCCGGGGCCCTAGAATCCCGAAAAATATACATTTCAATTTGGTAGTTCGAAAGGTCGTCTGGGACCCTGTTTTTTTTCTCTCTTTTTTTTAATCACGCGTCCGAGCTCATTTGTGAATCACTGTTCGATTTGACCTCAAGTGTGAGCTTTAACACATTTTTACGATAATCCAAGTTTCGGCGAATCTTTGTTTGTACACAAGCACCCCCAAATGTCTTCCGTTGGTGCTCAAACTTTGCGTTGCCGCTTTATCTAATCCGAGGAACTTTCTATGTGATTTAGGAGAATTTTGTTCGGGACCGGAATCTGAAAAACCGTGTATTATAGACTTCAATTTCAGCCGTTCGGAAGGTAAATGGGACCCGTTTCTTTTTCTCCTGTTTTTTTCAATCACGCGCCCGAGCTCATTTCGGAATCAACTGTTCGATTTTGACCTCAAATAACGAGCTTTAACACATTTTTCACGATAATCCGAGTTTCGCGAATCTTTGTTTGTGACACACGGCACCCCAAATGACTTCCGTTGGTGCTCAAACTTTGCGTGACCGCTTTATCTAACCCGACAAACTTTCTATGTGATTTAGGAGAATTTTGTTCGGTGACCAGAATCCCGAAAAACCGTGTATTATACACTTCCATTTCGATCGTTCGGAAGGTCGTACCTGACCCTATTTCTTTTTCTCCCTGTTTTTTAATCACGCGTCCGAGCTCATTTACGTAATCAACTTTGTTCGATTTGGCCTCAAATAACGAGCTTTAACACATTTTTCACGATAATCGAGTTTTGGCGAATGCTTGTTTGTGGCACACCGGCACCCCCAAATGTCTTCCGTTGGTGCTCAAACTTTGCGTGGCCGCTTTATCTCGACCCGAGGAACTTTCT
Source organism: Silene latifolia (assembly GCF_048544455.1). Taxonomy (NCBI): domain Eukaryota; kingdom Viridiplantae; phylum Streptophyta; class Magnoliopsida; order Caryophyllales; family Caryophyllaceae; genus Silene; species Silene latifolia. Next base: position 57,501 of record NW_027413306.1, read on the forward strand.
ATGTGATTTCGTAGAATTTTGTTAGGGACCCCGAGAATCCCGAAAAACCGTTTATTATATACACTTCAATTTCGGCCGTTCGGAATGTAAATGCAGGATCTGTTTCTTTTTCTCCTGTTTTTCAATATCACGTCCGAGCTCATTTCGGGAATCAACCTTGTTCGATTTCAGCTTCAAATAACGAGCTTTAACACATTTTTCACGATAATCAGAGTTTCGGCAAATGCAGGTTTGTGGCACACGGGCATCCCCAAATGTCTTCCGTTGGTGCTCAAACTTTGCGTGTCCGCTTTATCTGGCCCGAAGACCTTTCTATGTGATTTCCGGAGAATTTTGTTCTGCGGCCCCGGAATCCCGAAAAACCGTGTATTATTCACTTCAATTTCAGCCGTTCGGAAGGTAAATTAGGACCTGTTTCTTTTTCTCCTGTTTTTCAATCACGCGTCCGAGCTCATTTTAGGAATCAACCTGTTCGATTTCAAACTCAAATAACGAGCTTTAACACATTTTTCCCGATAATCCGAGTTTCGGCGAATGCTGGTTTGTGGCACACCGGCAACCCCAAATGTCTTCCTTTGGTGCTCAAACTTTGTGTGGCCGCTTTATCTGGCCCGAGGAACTTTCTATGTGATTTCCGGAGAATTTTGGTCCGGGACCCCGAAAAACCGTGTATTATAAACTTCAATTTCAGCCGTTCGGAAAGTCGTACCGGCCCCTGTTTTTTTTTCTCCCTGCTTTTCAATCACGCATCCGAGCTCATTTCAGGAATCAACCTGCTCGATTTCAGCCTCAAATCACGAGCTTTATCACATTTTTCACGATAATCCGAATTTCGGCGAATGCTGGTTTGTGGCACACCTGCACCCCCAAATGTCTTCCGTTGGTGCTCAAACTTTGCGTGGCCGCTTTATCTGACCCGAGGAACTTTCTATGTGATTTACGGAGAATTTTGTTCCGGGAACCCGGAATCCCGAAAAACCGTGTATTATACACTTCAATTTCAGCCGTTCGGAAGGTCGTACCGGACCCTGTTTCTTTTTCTACCTTTTTTTCAATCACGCGTCCGAGCTCATTCCAGGAATCAACCTGTTCGATTTTAGCTTCAAATAACGAGCTTTAACACATTTTTCACGATAATCCGAGTTTCGGCGAATGCTGGTTTGTGGCACACCGGCACCCCCAAATGTCTTCCGTTGGTGCTCAAACTTTGCGTGGCCGCTTTATCTGAGCCGAGAAACTTTCTATGTGATTTCCAGAGAATTTTGTTCCGGGACCCCGGAATCCTGAAAAACCGTGTATATTACACTTCAATTTCAACCGTTCGGAAGGTAAATCGGACTCGTTTATTTTTCTCCCTGTTTTTCAATCACGCGCCGAGCTCATTTCAGGAATCAACCGGTTCGATTTCAGCCTCAACTAACGAGCTTTAACACATTTTTCACGATAATCCGAGTTTCGGCGAACGCTGGTTTGTGGCTAACCGGCACCCCCAAATGTCTTCCGTTGGTGCTCAAACTTTGCGTTCCCGCTTTATCTAATGCGAGGAACTTTCTATGTGATTTCCGGAAAATTTTGTTCCGGAATCCCGAAAAGCCGTGTATTATACACTTCAATTTCAGCCGTTCGGAAGGTCGTACCGGACCCCGTTTTTTTTTCTCCCTGTTTTTCAATCACGTGCCCGAGCTTATTTCAGGAATCAACTTGTTCGATTTCAGCCTCAAATAACGAGCTTTAACACATTTTTCACGATAATCCGAGTTTGGCGAATCTTTGGTTTAGGCACACCGGCACCCCCAAATGTCTTCCGTTGGTGCTCAAACTTTGCGTGGCCGCTTTATCTAATCCGAGGAACTTTCTATGTGATTTCCGGAGAATTTTGTTCCGGAATCCCAAAAAACCGTGTATTATACACTTCAATTTCGGTAGTTCGAAAGGTCGACGGACCCGTTTCTTTTTCTCTGTTTTTCAATCACGCATCCGAGCTTATTTCAGGAATCAACCTGTTCGATTTCAGCCTCAAATAACGAGCTTTAACACATTTTTCACGATAATCCGAGTTTGGCGAATCTTTGGTTTGTGACACACCGGCACCCCCAAATGTCTTCCGTTGGTGCTCAAACTTTGCGTGGCCGCTTTATCTAACCCGAGGAACTTTCTATGTGATTTCCGGAGAATTTTGTTCGGGGACCTCGGAATCCGAAAACCGTGTATTTATACACTTTAATTTCCGTTCGGAAGGTCGTGACCGGATCTGTTTCTTTTTCTCCTGTTTTTCAATCACGCGTCCGAGGTTATCTCAAAGAATCAACCTTTGTTCGATTTCACCTCAAATAACGAGATTTAACACATTTTCACGATAATCCGAGTTTCGGCGAATCCGATTTAGGTACACCAAGCACCCCCAAATGTCTTCCGTTGGTGCTCAAACTTTGCGTTGCCGCTTAATCTAATCCGAGGAACTTTCTATGTGATTTCCGGAGAATTTTGTTAGGGACCCGGAATCTGAAAAACCGTGTATTATAGACTTCAATTTCACCGTTCGGAAGGTCGTCTAGGACCCGTTTCTTTTTCTCCCATTTTTTTCAATCACGCGCCCGAGCTCATTTAAGGAATCAACCTGTTCGATTTCCGCCTCAAATAACGAGCTTTAACACATTTTTCACGATAATCCGAGTTTCGGCGAATGCTGGTTTGTGACACACCGGCACCCCCAAATGTCTTCCGTTGGTGCTCAAACTTTGCGTGGCCGCTTTATCTGACCCGAGAAACTTTCTATGTGATTTCCAAAGAATTTTGTTCCGGGACCCCGGAATCCCGAAAAACCGTGTATTATTATACACTTCAATTTCAGCCGTTCGGTAGGTCGTGCGGACCCGTTTTTTTCTCCTGTTTTTCAATCACGCGCCGAGCTTATTTGGGAATCAACCTGTTCGATTTCACCTCAAATAACGAGCTTTAACACATTTTTCACGATAATCCGAGTTTCGGCGAATGCTGGTTTGTGGCACACGGGCACCCCCAAATGTCTTCCGTTGGTGCTCAAACTTTGTGTGGCCGTTATATCTGACCCTAGGAACTTTCAATCTGATTTCCGGAGAATTTTGTTCCGGGGCCCTAGAATCCCGAAAAATATACATTTCAATTTCAGCCGTTCGAAAGGTCGTCAGGACTGTTTTTTTTCTCCCGTTTTTAATCACGCGTCCGAGCTCATTTCGGGAATCAACCTGTTCGATTTCAATCTCAAATAACGAGCTTTAATACATTTTTCACGATAATCCGAGTTTCGGCGAATCTTTGGTTTTCAGGCACACCAAAGCACCCCCAAATGTCTTTCGTTGGTGCTCAAACTTTGCGTGGCAACTTTATCGACCCGAGGAACTTTCTATGTGATTTAGGAAAATTTTGTTCGGGGACCCAGAATCCCGAAAAACCGTGTATTTATACACTTTAATTTGAGCCGTTCGGAAGGTCGTAAACCGGATCCTGTTTCTTTTTCTCCTGTTTTTCAATCACGCGTCCGAGGTTATCTCAAAGAATCGACTGTTCGATTTGACCTCAAATAACGAGATTTAACACATTTTTCACGATAATCCGAGTTTCGGCGAATGCTGATTTGTGGCACACCGGCACCCCCAAATGTCTTCCGTTGGTGCTCAAACTTTGCGTGGCCGCTTTATCTGACCCGAGAAACTTTCTATGTGATTTCCAAAGAATTTTGTTCCGGGACTTCGGAATCCCGAAAAACCGTGTATTATTATACATTTCAATTTCAGCCGTTCGGTAGGTCGTGCCGGACCCCGTTTTTTTTTCTCCCTGTTTTTCAATCACGCGCCCGAGCTTATTTTAGGAATCAACCTGTTTGATTTCAGCCTCAAATAACGAGCTTTAACACATTTTTCCCGATAATCCGAGTTTCGGCGAATGCTGGTTTGTGGCACACGGGCACCCCCAAATGTCTTCCGTTGGTGCTCAAACTTTGTGTGGCCGTTATATCTGAACCTAGGAACTTTCAATCGATTTAGGAGAATTTTGTTCGGGGCCCTAGAATCCCGAAAAATATACATTTCAATTTGGTAGTTCGAAAGGTCGTCAGGACCTGTTTTTTTTCTCTCTGTTTTTTAATCACGCGTCCGAGCTCATTTCAGGAATCAACCTGTTCGATTTCAATCTCAAATAACGAGCTTTAATACATTTTTCACGATAATCCGAGTTTCGGCGAATCTTTGGTTTTGGCACACCAAAGACCCCAAATGTCTTTGTTGGTGCTCAAACTTTGCGTGGCAACTTTATCTCGACCCGATGAACTTTCTATGTGATTTAGGAAAATTTTGTTCGGGGACCCTGAATCCCGAAAAACCGTGTATTTATACACTTCAATTTCACCGTTCGGAAGGTCGTCGGATCCTGTTTCTTTTTCTCCTGTTTTTCAATCACGCGTCCGAGGTTATCCCAAAGAATCGACTGTTCGATTTGAGCCTCAAATAACGAGATTTAACACATTTTTCACGATAATCCGAGTTTCGGCGAATGCTGGTTTGTGGCACACCGGCACCCCCAAATGTCTTCCGTTGGTGCTCAAACTTTTCGTGACCGCTTTATCTGACCCGAGAAAGTTTCTATGTGATTTCCAGAAAATTTTGTTCCGGGACCCCGGAATCCCGAAAAAACGTGTATTATTATACACTTCAATTTCAGCCGTTCGGAAGGTCTTACCGGACCCCGTTTCTTTTTCTCCTTGTTTTTCAATCACGCGTCCGAGCTCATTTCAGGAATCAGCCTGTTCGATTTCAGCCTCAAGTAACGAGCTTTAACACATTTTTTACGATAATCCGAGTTTCGGCGAATGCTTGTTTGTGGCACACCGGCACCCCAAATGTCTTCCGTTGGTGCTCAAACTTTGCGTTGCCGCTTAATCTAATCCGAGGAACTTTCTATGTGATTTCCGGAGAATTTTGTTCGGGACCGGAATCTGAAAAACCGTGTATTATAGACTTCAATTTTTTAGTTCGCAAGGTCGTATCGGACCCGTTTCTTTTTCTCCTGTTTTTCAATCACGCGCCCGAGCTCATTTCGAGGAATCAACACATTCGATTTCAGCCTCAAATAACGAGCTTTAACACATTTTTCACGATAATCAGGAGTTTCGGCGAATCTTTGGTTTTGGCACACGGGCACCCCCAAATGTCTTCCGTTGGTGCTCAAACTTTGTGTGGCCGTTATATCTGACCCTAGGAACTTTCAATCTGATTTCCGGAGAATTTTGTTCCGGGGCCCTAGAATCCCGAAAAATATACATTTCAATTTCAGCCGTTCGAAAGGTCGTACCGGACCCTGTTTTTTTTTCTCCCTGTTTTTTAATCACGCGTCCGAGCTCATTTCAGGAATCAACCTGTTCGATTTCAATCTCAAATAACGAGCTTTAATACATTTTTCACGATAATCCGAGTTTCGGCGAATGCTGGTTTGTGGCACACCAGCACCCCCAAATGTCTTCTGTTGGTGCTCAAACTTTGCGTGGCAACTTTATCTGACCCGAGAAACTTTCTATGTGATTTCCGGAAAATTTTGTTCAGGGACCCCAGAATCCCGAAAAACCGTGTATTTATACACTTTAATTTCAACCGTTCGGAAGGTCGTACCGGATCCTGTTTCTTTTTCTCCCTGTTTTTCAATCACGCGTCCGAGGTTATCTCAGCAATCGACCTGTTCGATTTCAGCCTCAAATAACGAGATTTAACACATTTTTCACGATAATCGAGTTTCGGCGAATCTTTGATTTCAGGCACACCGGCACCCCCAAATGTCTTCCGTTGGTGCTCAAACTTTGCGTGGCCGCTTTATCTGACCCGAGAAACTTTCTATGTGATTTCCAAAGAATTTTGTTCCGGGACCCCGGAATCCCGAAAAACCGTGTATTATTATACACTTCAATTTCAGCCGTTCGGAAGGTCGTGCCGGACCCCGTTTTTTTTTCTCCCTGTTTTTCAATCACGCGCCCGAGCTTATTTCAGGAATCAACCTGTTCGATTTCAGCCTCAAATAACGAGCTTTAACACATTTTTCACGATAATCCGAGTTTCGGCGAATGCTGGTTTGTGGCACACGGGCACCCCCAAATGTCTTCCGTTGGTGCTCAAACTTTGTGTGGCCGTTATATCTGACCCTAGGAACTTTCAATCTTATTTCCGGAGAATTTTGTTCCGGGGCCCTAGAATCCCGAAAAATATACATTTCAATTTCAGCCGTTCGAAAGGTCGTACCGGACCCTGTTTTTTTTTCTCCCTGTTTTTTAATCACGCGTCCGAGCTCATTCAGGAATCAACCTGTTCGATTTCAATCTCAAATAACGAGCTTTAATACATTTTTCACGATAATCCGAGTTTCGGCGAATGCTGGTTTGTGGCACACCAGCACCCCCAAATGTCTTCTGTTGGTGCTCAAACTTTGCGTGGCAACTTTATCTGACCCGAGGAACTTTCTATGTGATTTCCGGAAAATTTTGTTCAGGGACCCCAGAATCCCGAAAAACCGTGTATTTATACACTTTAATTTCAGCCGTTCGGAAGGTCGTACCGGATCCTGTTTCTTTTTCTCCCTGTTTTTCAATCACGCGCCCGAGCTCATTTCAGGAATCAACCTGTTCGATTTCAGCCTCAAATAACGAGCTTTAACACATTTTTCACGATAATCCGAGTTTCGGCGAATGCTGGTTTGTGGCACACGGGCACCCCCAAATGTCTTCCGTTGGTGCTCAAACTTTGTGTGGCCGTTATATCTGACCCTAGGAACTTTCAATCGATTCGAGGAGAATTTTGTTCCGGGGCCCTAGAATCCGAAAAATATACATTTCAATTTCGGCCCGTTCGAAAGGTCGTACGGACGTTTTTTTTTTCTCCCTGTTTTTTAATCACGCGTCCGAGCTCATTTCAGGAATCAACCTGTTCAATTTCAATCACAAATAACGAGCTTTAATACATTTTTCACGATAATCCGAGTTTCGGCGAATGCTGGTTTGTGGCACACCAGCACCCCCAAATGTCTTCTGTTGGTGCTCAAACTTTGCGTGGCAACTTTATCTGACCCGAGAAACTTTCTATGTGATTTCCGGAAAATTTTGTTCAGGGACCCTAGAATCCCGAAAAACCGTGTATTTATACACTTTAATTTGACCGTTCGGGAAGGTAAATCAGGATCCTGTTTCTTTTTCTCCTTTTTTTCAATCACGCGTCCGAGGTTATCTCAAAGAATCGACTGTTCGATTTCGGCCTCAAATAACGAGATTTAACACATTTTTCACGATAATCCGAGTTTCGGCGAATCTTTGATTTGTGGCACACCAAGCACCCCCAAATGTCTTCCGTTGGTGCTCAAACTTTGCGTGGCCGCTTTATCCGACCCGAGAAACTTTCTATGTGATTTCCAAAGAATTTTGTTCGGGACCGGAATCCGAAAAACCGTGTATTATTATACACTTCAATTTCAGCCGTTCGGAAGGTCGTGCCGGACCCCGTTTTTTTTTCTCCCTGTTTTTCAATCACGCGCCCGAGCTTATTTCAGGAATCAACCTGTTCGATTTCAGCCTCAAATAACGAGCTTTAACACATTTTCACGATAATCCAAGTTTCGGCGAATCTTTGGTTTGGCACACGGCACCCCCAAATGTCTTCCGTTGGTGCTCAAACTTTGTGTGGCCGTTATATCTGACCCTAGGAACTTTCAATCGATTTCGGAGAATTTTGTTAGGGGCCCTAGAATCCCGAAAAATATACATTTCAATTTCGGCCGTTCGAAAGGTCGTCCGGACCTTTTTTTTCTCCTGTTTTTTAATCACGCGTCCGAGCTCATTCAGAATCAACCTGTTCGATTTCAATCTCAAATAACGAGCTTTAATACATTTTTCACGATAATCCGAGTTTCGGCGAATCTTTGGTTTTGGCACACCAAAGCACCCCCAAATGTCTTCTCGTTGGTGCTCAAACTTTGCGTGGCAACTTTATCGACTCGAGGAACTTTCTATGTGATTTCCGGAAAATTTTGTTCGGGGACCCGAATCCGAAAAACCGTGTATTTATACACTTTAATTTCACCGTTCGGAAGGTCGTCGGATCCTGTTTCTTTTTCTCCTGTTTTTCAATCACGCGTCCGAGGTTATCTCAAAGAATCGACTGTTCGATTTGACCTCAAATAACGAGATTTAACACATTTTCACGATAATCAGAGTTTGGCGAATCTTTGGTTTGTGGCACACCAAGCACCCCCAAATGTCTTGTTGGTGCTCAAACTTTGCGTGGCCGCTTTATCGACCCGAGGAACTTTCTATGTGATTTCCGAGAAAATTTTGTTCGGGACCCGGTATCCGAAAAACGTGTATTATTATACACTTCAATTTCACCGTTCGGAAGGTCTTACCGGACCCGTTTCTTTTTCTCCTGTTTTTCAATCACGCGTCCGAGCTCATTTCAGGAATCAGCCTGTTCGATTTCAGCCTCAAGTAACGAGCTTTAACACATTTTTTACGATAATCCGAGTTTCGGCGAATGCTGTTTGTGGCACACCGGCACCCCCAAATGTCTTCCGTTGGTGCTCAAACTTTGCGTTGCCGCTTAATCTAATCCGAGGAACTTTCTATGTGATTTCCGGAGAATTTTGTTAGGGACCGGAATCTGAAAAACCGTGTATTATAGACTTCAATTTCGGCCGTTCGGAAGGTCGTACCGGACCCTGTTTCTTTTTCTCCTGTTTTTCAATCACGCGTCCGAGCTCATTTCAGGAATCAACTGTTCGATTTCAGCCTAAATAACGAGCTTTAACACATTTTTCACGATAATCCGAGTTTGTGAATCTTTGGTTTGTGACACACCGGCACCCCCAAATGTCTTCCGTTGGTGCTCAAACTTTGCGTGGCCGCTTTATCTAACCCGAGGAACTTTCTATGTGATTTAGGAGAATTTTGTTCGGGGACCCCTGAATCCGAAAAACCGTGTATTTATACACTTTAATTTCAGCCGTTCGGAAGGTCGTACCGGATCCTGTTTCTTTTTCTCCCTGTTTTTCAATCACGCGTCCGAGGTTATCTCAGCAATCGACCTGTTCGATTTCAGCCTCAAATAACGAGATTTAACACATTTTTCACGATAATCCGAGTTTCGGCGAATGCTGATTTGTGGCACACCGGCACCCCCAAATGTCTTCCGTTGGTGCTCAAACTTTGCGTGGCCGCTTTATCTGACCCGAGAAACTTTCTATGTGATTTCCAAAGAATTTTGTTCCGGGACCCCGGAATCCCGAAAAACCGTGTATTATTATACACTTCAATTTCAGCCGTTCGGAAGGTCGTGCCGGACCCGTTTTTTTTCTCCCTGTTTTTCAATCACGCGCCCGAGCTTATTTCAGGAATCAACCTGTTCGATTTCAGCCTCAAATAACGAGCTTTAACACATTTTTCACGATAATCCGAGTTTCGGCGAATGCTGGTTTGTGGCACACGGGCACCCCCAAATGTCTTCCGTTGGTGCTCAAACTTTGTGTGGCCGTTATATCTGACCCTAGGAACTTTCAATCTGATTTCCGGAGAATTTTGTTCCGGGGCCCTAGAATCCCGAAAAATATACATTTCAATTTCAGCCGTTCGAAAGGTCGTACCGGACCTGTTTTTTTTTCTCCCTGTTTTTTAATCACGCGTCCGAGCTCATTTCAGGAATCAACCTGTTCGATTTCAATCTCAAATAACGAGCTTTAATACATTTTTCACGATAATCCGAGTTTCGGCGAATGCTGGTTTGTGGCACACCAGCACCCCCAAATGTCTTCTGTTGGTGCTCAAACTTTGCGTGGCAACTTTATCTGACCCGAGGAACTTTCTATGTAATTTCCGGAAAATTTTGTTCAGGGACCCCAGAATCCCGAAAAACCGTGTATTTATACACTTTAATTTCAGCCGTTCGGAAGGTCGTACCGGATCCTGTTTCTTTTTCTCCCTGTTTTTCAATCACGCGTCCGAGGTTATCTTAGCAATCGACCTGTTCGATTTCAGCCTCAAATAACGAGATTTAACACATTTTTCACGATAATCCGAGTTTCGGCGAATCTTTGGTTTGTAGGCACACACGGCACCCCCAAATGTCTTCCGTTGGTGCTCAAACTTTGCGTGGCCGCTTTATCGACCCGAGGAACTTTCTATGTGATTTCAGAAAATTTTGTTAGGGACCGGAATCCGAAAAACGTGTATTATTATACACTTCAATTTTCACCGTTCGGAAGGTCTTACCGGACCCGTTTCTTTTTCTCCTGTTTTTCAATCACGCGTCCGAGCTCATTTCAGGAATCACTGTTCGATTTTGACCTCAAGTAACGAGCTTTAACACATTTTTTACGATAATCCGAGTTTGGCGAATCTTTGTTTTAGGCACACCGGCACCCCCAAATGTCTTCCGTTGGTGCTCAAACTTTGCGTTGCCGCTTAATCTAATCCGAGGAACTTTCTATGTGATTTCCGGAGAATTTTGTTCGGGACCGGAATCTGAAAAACCGTGTATTATAGACTTCAATTTACCGTTCGCAAGGTCGTCACCGGACCCGTTTCTTTTTCTCCTGTTTTTCAATCACGCGCCCGAGCTCATTTGAGAAATCAACTGTTCGATTTCACCTCAAATAACGAGCTTTAACACATTTTTCACGATAATCCGAGTTTCGGCGAATCCTTGGTTTGTGACACACCGGCACCCCCAAATGTCTTCCGTTGGTGCTCAAACTTTGCGTGGCCGCTTTATCTAACCCGAGGAACTTTCTATGTGATTTCCGGAGAATTTTGTTCAGGGACCCCAGAATCCCGAAAAACCGTGTATTTATACACTTTAAATTCAGCCGTTCGGAAGGTCGTAACGGATCTGTTTCTTTTTCTCCCTGTTTTTCAATCACGCGTCCGAGGTTATCTCAGCAATCAACCTGTTCGATTTCAGCCTCAAATAACGAGATTTAACACATTTTTCACGATAATCCGAGTTTCGGCGAATGCTGATTTGTGGCACACCGGCACCCCCAAATGTCTTCCGTTGGTGCTCAAACTTTGCGTGGCCGCTTTATCGACCCGAGGAACTTTCTATGTGATTTCCAAAGAATTTTGTTAGGGACCCGGAATCCCGAAAAACCGTGTATTATTATACACTTCAATTTCAGCCGTTCGGTAGGTCGTGCTTTAGGACCCGTTTTTTTTTCTCCTGTTTTTCAATCACGCGCCCGAGCTTATTTCGGGAATCAACTTTGTTCGATTTCACCTCAAATAACGAGCTTTAACACATTTTTCACGATAATCAGAGTTTGGCGAATCTTTGGTTTTGGCACACGGGCACCCCCAAATGTCTTCCGTTGGTGCTCAAACTTTGTGTGGCCGTTATATCTGACCCTAGGAACTTTCAATCGATTTAGGAGAATTTTGTTCCAGGGGCCCTAGAATCCCGAAAAATATACATTTCAATTTTAGCCGTTCGAAAGGTCGGACCACTGTTTCTTTTTCTCCTGTTTTTTAATCACGCGTCCGAGCTCATTTCGAGAATCAACCTGTTCGATTTCAATCTCAAATAACGAGCTTTAATACATTTTTCACGTTAATCCGAGTTTCGGCGAATCTTTGGTTTTGGCACACCAAAGACCCCCAAATGTCTTCTGTTGGTGCTCAAACTTTGTGTGGCGGCTTTATCGACCCGAGGAACTTTCTATGTGATTTCCGGAAAATTTTGTTCAGGGGACCCTGAATCCCGAAAACCGTGTATTTATACACTTTAATTTCAGCCGTTCGGAAGGTCGTACCGGATCCTGTTTCTTTTTCTCCCTGTTTTTCAATCACGCGTCCGAGGTTATCTCAAAGAATCGACTGTTCGATTTGACCTCAAATAACGAGATTTAACACATTTTCACGATAATCCGAGTTTCGGCGAATTTTGGTTTGTGGCACACCGGCACCCCCAAATGTCTTCCGTTGGTGCTCAAACTTTGCGTGGCCGCTTTATCGACCGAGAAACTTTCTATGTGATTTCCAGAAAATTTTGTTCCGGGACCCCGGAATCCCGAAAAAACGTGTATTATTATACACTTCAATTTCAGCCGTTCGGAAGGTCTTACCGGACCCCGTTTCTTTTTCTCCCTGTTTTTCAATCACGCGTCCGAGCTCATTTCAGGAATCAGCCTGTTCGATTTCAGCCTCAAATAACGAGCTTTAACACATTTTTTACGATAATCCGAGTTTAGTGAATCTTTGTTTTTTGGCACACCGGAACCCCCAAATGTCTTCCGTTGGTGCTCAAACTTTGCGTTGCCGCTTTATCTAATCCGAGGAACTTTCTATGTGATTTCCGGAGAATTTTGTTCCGGGACCCCGGAATCCTGAAAAACCGTGTATTATACACTTAAATTTCAGCCGTTCGGAAGGTCGTACCGGACCCCGTTTCTTTTTCTCCCTGTTTTTCAATAACGCGCCCGAGCTCATTTCAGGAATCAACCGGTTCGATTTCAGCCTCAACTAACGAGCTTTAACACATTTTTCACGATAATCCGAGTTTCGGCGAACACTGGTTTGTGGCACACCGGCACCCCCAAATGTCTTCCGTTGGTACTCAAACTTTGCGTTGCCGCTTTATCTAACCCGAGCAACTTTCTATGTGATTTCCGAAAAATTTTGTTCCGGGACCCCGGAATCCCGAAAAACCGTGTATTATACACGTCAATTTCAGCCGTTCGGAAGGTCGTACGGACCCCGTTTCTTTTTCTCCCTGTTTTTCAATCTCGCGCCCGAGCTCATTTCAGGAATCAACCTGTTCGATTTCAGCCTCAAATAACGAGCTTTAACACATTTTTCACGTTAATCAGTTTTGGCGAATCTTGGTTTTGTACACCGGCACCCCAAATGTCTTCCGTTGGTGCTCAAACTTTGCGTTGCCGCTTTATCTTACCCGAGGAACTTTCTATGTGATTTCCGGAGAATTTTGTTCAGGGACCGGAATCGAAAAAACCGTGTATTATACACTTCAATTTGTAGTTCGGAAGGTCGTCTAGGACCCCGTTTCTTTTTCTCCTGTTTTTCAATCACGCGCCGAGCTTATTTCGTGAATCAACTGTTCGATTTCAGCCTCAAATAACGAGCTTTAACAAATTTTTCACGATAATCCGAGTTTCGGCGAATGCTGGTTTGTGGCACACGGGCACCCCCAAATGTCTTCCGTTGGTGCTCAAACTTTGCGTTGCCGCTTTATCTAACCCGAGGAACTTTCTATGTGATTTCCGGAGAATTTTGTTCCGGGAGCCCGGAATCCCGAAAAACCGTGTATTATACACTTCAATTTCAGCCGTTCGGAAGGTCGTACCGGACCCCGTTTCTTTTTCTCCCTGTTTTTCAATCACGCATCCGAGCTCATTTCAGGAATCAACCTGTTCGATTTCAGCCTCAACTAACGAGCTTTAACACATTTTTCAAGATAATCCGAGTTTCGGCGAACGCTGGTTTGTGGCACACCGGCACCCCCAAATGTCTTCCGTTGGTGCTCAAACTTTGCGTTGCCGCTTTATCTAACCCGAGGAACTTGTTATGTGATTTCCGGAGAATTTTGTTCCGAGACCCCGGAATCCCGAAAAACCGTGTATTATACCACTTCAATTTCAGCCGTTCGGAAGGTCGTACCGGACCCCGTTTTTTTTTCTCCCTGTTTTTCAATCACGCGCCCGAGCTCATTTCAGGAATCAACCTGTTCGATTTCAGCCTCAACTAACGAGCTTTAACACATTTTTCACGATAATCCGAGTTTCGGCGAATGCTGGTTTGTGGCACACCGGCACCCCCAAATGTCTTCCGTTCGTGCTCAAACTTTGCGTGACCGCTTTATCTGGCCGGAAGAACTTTCTATGTGATTTCCGGAGAATTTTGTTCTGGAGCCCCGGAATCTCGAAAAACCGTGTATTATACACGTCAATTTCAGCCGTTCGGAAGGTCGTACGGACCCCGTTTCTTTTTCTCCCTGTTTTTCAATCACGCGCCCGAGCTCATTTCAGGAATCAACCTGTTCGATTTCAGCCTCAAATAACGAGCTTTAACACATTTTTCACGATAATCCGAGTTTCGGCGAATGCTGGTTTGTGGCACACCGGCACCCCCAAATGTCTTCCGTTGGTGCTCAAACTTTGCGTTGACACTTTATCTTACCCGAGGAACTTTCTATGTGATTTCCGGAGAATTTTATTCCTGGACCCCGGAATCCCGAAAAACCGTGTATTATACACTTCAATTTCAGCCGTTCGGAAGGTCGTACCGGACTCCGTTTCTTTTTCTCCCTTTTTTTCAATCACGCGTCCGAGCTCATTTCAGGAATCAACCTGTTCGATTTCAGCCTCAAGTAACGAGCTTTAACACATTTTTCACGATAATCCGAGTTTCGGCGAATGCTGGTTTGTGGCACACGGGCACCCCCAAATTTCTTCCGTTGGTGCTCAAACTTTGCGTTGCCGCTTTATCTAACCCGAGGAACTTTCTATGTGATTTCCGGAAAATTTTGTTCCGGGAGCCCGGAATCCCGAAAAACCGTGTATTATACACTTCAATTTCAGCCGTTCGGAAGGTCGTACCGGACCCCGTTTCTTTTTCTCCCTGTTTTTCAATCACACGTCCGAGCTCATTTCAGGAATCAACCTGTTCGATTTCAGCCACAACTAACGAGTTTTAACACATTTTTCACGATAATTAGAGTTTCGGCGAACGCTGGTTTGTGGCACACCGGCACCCCCAAATGTCTTCCGTTGGTGCTCAAACTTTGCGTTGCCGCTTTATCTAACCCGAGGAACTTTCTATGTGATTTCCGGAGAATTTTGTTCCGAGACCCCGGAATCCCGAAAACCGTGTATTATACACTTCAATTTCAGCCGTTCGGAAGGTCGTACCGGTCCCCGATTCTTTTTCTCCCTGTTTTTCAATCACGCGCCCGAGCTCATTTCAGGAATCAACCTGTTCGATTTCAGCATCAACTAACGAGCTTTAACACATTTTTCACAATAATCCGAGTTTCGGCGAATGCTGGTTTGTGGCACACCGGCACCCCCAAATGTCTTCCGTTGGTGCTCAAACTTTGTGTGACCGCTTTATCTGGACCGAGGACCTTTCTATGTGATTTCCGGAGAATTTTGTTCTGGGACCCCGGTATCCCGATGATGAGTCGTATTTTGGTTACATTTTGCCCCGCATTTATACCTAATTCCGACTCGATTTTGTGTGCTTAATTGTCTAATAAGCTCATTTAATTACTAATTTATAATAATCAGTCGTATTAGTTATATTTAATTATTACTCGGGTTTTTATATTACATTAGTATTATCATTACTTATTTATTAATATTATTATGTTTAGGTGAGACGGAAAGCAAGGCGGAAGTTTAAGTGAGACGGGTCAAACCTATAAGCTAAAGAGGAGAGAATTAAAGGTCAACCTTTGACCTTTTGCAATCAAGGGTCAACACCATCAGTCATCTTCATCCTTCCACTTCAACCACCTCACCATCAATTCGTTCATCATCAAAAAACTGCACACCATTCATCACCATCAATCCAATTCGATGTCACCATTTTCGTGCTCCTCATAATCACCAATTCTCGCATCAACCACCATTAACGACCTGCAATTCAACCCGCATCTCCATTCACCAACACCAAATTCAATTCATCATCAGTCGTAAACCACCATTGCTGCATTCCACCTCCATCATTTCAACCCGACATCCATCAACCTTTCACCATCATTCCACCATTAACCATTTACATCACCATCGATCGCCACTTTCATCCACCGCCATCGTTCATCATCACCACGGCATCCATCAATCACGGCCACCATCAATATTGGACTCGGAATCGAAACCGAGTCAATTGGATACGATTGAAGACAAGTGCACTCCTAGCCGGGTCACCGGCTGCCTCCCAACCGGCTCCCAACATCAATTCGCACTCCCAGACGGTCAACCGTCTGCCGCCCCTCATCCCGGCTGGGAATACATTGAAATTCACCTCAAGTTTCCAGAAGACTACCAGCCGGTCATGATCCCGGCGGCCGGTGGACCGGCTGGGCGCCCTTTGCTGCGGTTACAATTATGATTAAGAGTTTTCTTTTTGTTTTTCCATTTTTATGTTGAGCAGATTAGTAATCCCCTCCCCCTTTGGTTGTTTTGAGTCGTGTATTTTGCAATTAGGGGATTATTATTATTATTATTATTATTATTATTATTATTATTATTAGTAGTAGTACTAGTATATTATTATTAGACCACTAGTATAAAAGACACACTACACCTTACCACTAACACATTACTTTACCTTAGAAATTAGATTAGAAATTAGTCTCTCTTACTCTCTCAATATTTGTAGAACCCTAAATATTTCCCTTTCAATATTTCTTCAATAAAATTTGTAATCATTACTTAATTAGTTTAATCAATCTCTTGTTTATCCAAGTTATTCATTCCATCAATTCAAGTCCCCATGTTATTGGTATAATTCCTTACTCTTATTTCACTCTTTAATTTCAATTGTTTACATTTGCCTTCTTTTAAGTTTTGTTTAATTGTTTATGTTTGAATACTACTTCTTATTGTTTAATTGATGTTTATTCTCTTTCTTGTTCATCTTTTCTTTGTTTTCCATTGTTGTTGTTCTCAAAGATTGAGTCTTTAACTTTCTTGTGTCAAAGATTGAATCTTTGATTTGTTTGTGTTAAAGGTTGTGTCTTTTAGTTTAATTCTCACCCATCTTTAGTTTAATTTGTCTTTCTTCATAATTTGTGTTGGATATTTGCATGATTAATTGTAGAATCCATTTTCACACCATGTTCATGATTAAAGACTCCATCTTTGTTGTTTCTATTGCTCTTAGCACCATGATTAGTGAGTAGTCTTCTACTAGGACTCGGTTTGACCCAATATGAGTAATTTCACTAATTGAATCTCATAAAGGCTAATTATTTGGGGAAATTGGTGAGGGTAGTTTAGAGGATTGATTTGGGTTTATGGATTGATTTTTGGGTAGTGTCGATTTATGACCCTTGTCCACCAACGAGAGTTGGTTAGGTTGTGATTTGGATACCCGGAATTCGACCCTATTGCTAACCTAGGTTGAGACCGAAAGGGAGAACCGGGTAGGGCACCTCTAAATTAGCGTTTGAAATCGACCCTCGAGAGAGGGAGTGGGATGACCCGGAATTTGATGGGGGCTTAATGACCTTGACCGATTTTTGACCTCCTCGGAAAAGTGCACATTTTTGGGGTTGTTGGGTGTTGAGTTAAGGATTCCGACCTTCGAACCCGAGAGGGGGGTTGGTGGGTAGTGCTAGTGTCCTACTTCGAACCCGAGAGGGGGGTCTTAGGCGAATTAGAGCCATCTCCTCCTTACTTGTCTACCCGAGTGATTAGCCTAGGGAATTAGTATGTGGAGTTACGAATTGTTGTGGGAGAACCGAGTTCTAGGCCTTTTAATTATTTGAATTACAACTTTAATCCTCTCTTACTCATTTATCATCTTTTGTTAATTTGCATTTTATTTTATTTAGTTTAGTTGTTTAGTTTTAAACCTCATCCAAATATTTCCGACTTAGCTAAGCATAAGAATATAGACAATTAGTAATCACCCATGCTCCCTGTGGATTCGACCTCGACTACCCTACTACATTAGTTGAGTTATTTGTTTGATCGGGGGAGTGCGACAAACCCCGCATATCACCCGAAAAAACGTGGATTATACACTTCAATTTCAGCCGTTCAGAAGGTCGTACGGACCCCGTTTCTTTTTCTCCCTGTTTTTCAATCACGCGCCCGAGCTCATTTCAGGAATCAACCTGTTCGAGTTCAGCCTCAAATAACGAGCTTTAACACATTTTTCAGGATAATCCGAGTTTCGGCGAATGCTGGTTTGTGGCACACCGGCACCCCCAAATGTCTTCCGTTGGTGCTCAAACTTTGCGTTGCCGCTTTATCTAACTCGAGGAACATTCTATGTGATTTCCGGAGAATTTTGTTCCGGGACCCCGGAATCCCGAAAAACCGTTTATTATACACTTCAATTTCAGCCGTTCGGAAGGTCTTACCGGACCCCGTTTCTTTTTCTCCCTGTTTTTCAATCACGCGCCCGAGCTCATTTCAGGAATCAACCTGTTCGATTTCAGCGTCAAATAACGAGATTTAACACATTTTTCACGATAATCCGAGTTTGGCGAATCTTTGGTTTGTACACCAAGCACCCCAAATGTCTTCCGTTGGTGCTCAAACTTTGCGTTGCCGCTTTATCTAACCCGAGGAACTTTCTATGTGATTCGTAGAATTTTGTTCCGGGACCCCGGAATCCCGAAAAACCGTTTATTATACACTTCAATTTGGTAGTTCGGAAGGTCGTCAGGACCCGTTTCTTTTTCTCCTATTTTTCAATCACGCGCCGAGCTCATTTCAGAATCAACCTGTTCGAGTTCAGCCTCAAATAACGAGCTTTAACACATTTTTCACGATAATCCGAGTTTCGGCGAATGCTGGTTTGTGGCACACCGGCACCCCCAAATGTCTTCCGTTGGTGCTCAAACTTTGCGTGGCCGCTTTACCTAACCCGAGGAACTTTCTATGTGATTTACGGAGAATTTTGTTCCGGGACTCCGGAATCCCGAAAAACTGTGTATTATACACTTCAATTTCAGCCGTTCGGAAGGTCGTACCGGACCCCGTTTCTTTTTCTCCCTGTTTTTCAATCACGCGCCCGAGCTCATTTCAGGAATCAACCTGTTCGATTTCAGCCTCAACTAACGAGCTTTAACACATTTTTCACGATAATCCGAGTTTCGGCGAATGCTGGTTTGTGGCACACCGGCACCCCCAAATGTCTTCCGTTAGTGCTGAAACTTTGCGTGACCGTTTTATCTAACCCGAGGAACTTTTTATGTGATTTCCGGAGAATTTTGTTCCGGGACCCCGGAATCCCGAAAAACCATGTATTATACATATCAATTTCAGCCGTTCGGAAGGTCGTACCATACCCTATTTCTTTTTCTCCGTGTTTTTCAATCACGCGTCCGAGCTCATTTCAGGAATCAACCTGTTCGATTTCAGTCTCAAATAACGAGCTTTAATACATATTTTACGATAATCCGAGTTTCGGGTAATGCTGGTTTGTGGCACACCGGCATCCCCAAATGTCTTCCGTTGGTGCTCAAACTTTGCGTTGCCGCTTTATCTAACCCGAGGAACATTCTATGTGATTTCTGGAGAATTTTGGTCCGGGACCCCGGAATCCCGAAAAACCGTTTATTATACACTTCAATTTCAGCCGTTCGGAAGGTCGTACCAGACCCCGTTTCTTTTTCTCTTTGTTTTTCAATCACGCGCCCGAGCTCATTTCAGGGATCAACCTGTTCGATTTCACCCTCAAATAACGAGCTTTAACACATTTTTCACGATAATCCGAGTTTCGGCGAATCTTTGGTTTTCAGGCACACCGGCACCCCCAAATGTCTTCCGTTGGTGCTCAAACTTTGCGTTGCCGCTTTATCTAACCCGAGGAACTTTCTATGTGATCTCCGGAGAATTTTGTTCCGGGACCCCGGAATCCCGAAAAACCGTTTATTATACACTTCAATTTCAGCCGTTCGGAAGGTCGTACCGGACCCCGTTTCTTGTTCTCCCTGTTTTTCAATCACGCGGCCGACCTCATTTCAGGAATCAACCTGTTCGATTTCAGCCTCAAATAACGAGCTTTAACACATTTTTCACGATAATCCGAGTTTGGCGAATCTTTGGTCAGGCACACCGGCACCCCCAAATGTCTTCCGTTGGTGCTCAAACTTTGCGTGGCCGCTTTACCTAACCCGAGTAACTTTATATGTGATTTACGGAGAATTTTGTTCCGGGACCCCGGAATCCCGAAAAACCGTGTATTATACACTTCAATTTCAGCCGTTCGGAAGGTCGTACCGGACCCCGTTTCTTTTTCTCCCTGTTTTTCAATCACGCGCCCGAGCTCATTTCAGGAATCAACCTGTTCGATTTCAGCCTCAACTAACGAGCTTTAACACATTTTTCACGATAATCCGAGTTTCGGCGAATGCTGGTTTGTGGCACACCGGCACCCCCAAATGTCTTTCGTTGGTGCTCAAACTTTGCGTGACCGCTTTATCTGGCCAGAGGACCTTTCTATGTGATTTCCGGAGAATTTTGTTCTGAGACCCCGGAATCCCGAAAAACCGTGTATTATACACTTCAATTTCAGCCGTTCGGAAGGTCGTACGGACCCCGTTTCTTTTTCTCCCTGTTTTTCAATCACGCGCCCGAGCTCATTTCAGGAATCAACCTGTTCGATTTCAGCCTCAAATAACGAGCTTTAACACATTTTTCACGATAATCGAGTTTTGCGAATCTTTGGTTTGTGGCACACCGGCACCCCCAAATGTCTTCCATTGGTGCTCAAACTTTGCGTTGCCGCTTTATCTAACCCGAGGAACTTTCTATGTGATTTCGGAGAATTTTGTTAGGAATCCCAAAAACCGTGTATTATACACTTCAATTTCACCGTTCGGAAGGTAAATGCGGACCCGTTTCTTTTTCTCCCTGTTTTTCAATCACGCGCCCGAGCTCATTTCAGGAATCAACCTGTTCGATTTCAGCCTCAACTAACGAGTTTTAACACATTTTTCACGATAATCCGAGTTTCGGCGAACGCTGGTTTGTGGCACACCGGCACCCCCAAATGTCTTCCGTTGGTGCTCAAACTTTGCGTTGCTGCTTTATCTAACCCGAGGAACTTTCTATGTGATTTCCGGAGAATTTTGTTCCGGGAGAACGGAATCCCGAAAAACCGTGTATTATACACTTCAATTTCGGCCGTTCGGAAGGTCGTCTAGGACCCGTTTCTTTTTCTCCCTGTTTTTCAATCACGCGCCCGAGCTCATTTCAGGAATCAACCTGTTCGATTTCAGCCTCAACTAACGAGTTTTAACACATTTTTCACGATAATCCAGGAGTTTCGTGAACATTTGGTTTGTGGCACCACCGGCACCCCCAAATGTCTTCCGTTGGTGCTCAAACTTTGCGTTCTTTCGCTTTATCTAACCCGAGGAACTTTCTATGTGATTTCGGAGAATTTCGTTCAGGGACACCGAATCCCGAAAAACCGTGTATTATACACTTCAATTTCTACCGTTCGGAAGGTCGTAACGGACCCCGTTTCTTTTTCTCCTGTTTTTCAATCACGCGTCCGAGCTCATTTCAGGAATCAACCTGTTCGATTTCAGCCGCAACTAACGAGCTTTAACACATTTTTCACGATAATCCGAGTTTCGGCGAACGCTGGTTTGTGGCACACCGGCACCCCCAAATGTCTTCCGTTGGTGCTCAAACTTTGCGTTGCCGCTTTATCTAACCCGAGGAACTTTCTTTGTGATTTTCGGAGAATTTTGTTCCGAGACCCCGGAATCCCGAAAAACCGTGTATTATACACTTCAATTTCAGCCGTTCGGAAGGTCGTACCGGACCCGTTTGTTTTTCGCCCTGTTTTTCAATCACGCGCCCGAGCTCATTTCAGGAATCAACCCGTTCGATTTCAGCCTCAACTAACGAGCTTTAACACATTTTTCACGATAATCCAGGAGTTT
Organism: Silene latifolia; assembly: GCF_048544455.1. Classification (NCBI taxonomy): domain Eukaryota; kingdom Viridiplantae; phylum Streptophyta; class Magnoliopsida; order Caryophyllales; family Caryophyllaceae; genus Silene; species Silene latifolia. The sequence continues at coordinate 79,148 of NW_027413306.1, forward strand.
CGTGACGTCGGGTTTAGGCACAGGCGCCCCAAATATCTTCCGTTGGTGCTCAAACTTTGCGTGGCCGCTTTACCTAACCCGAGGAACTTTCTATGTGATTTACGGAGAATTTTGTTCCGGGACCCCGGAATCCCGAAAAACCGTGTATTATACACTTTAATTTCAGCCGTTCGGAAGGTAAATCAGGACCCGTTTCTTTCTCCTCGTTTTTCAATCACGCGCCCGAGCTTATTTCAGTAATCAACCTGTTCGATTTCAGCCTCAACTAACGAGCTTTAACACATTTTTCACGATAATCCGAGTTACGGCGAACGCTGGTTTGTGGCACACCGGCACCCCCAAATGTCTTCCGTTGGTGCTCAAACTTTGCGTTGCCGCTTTATCTAACCCGAGGAACTTTCTATGTGATTTCCGGAGAATTTTTTTCCGGGACCCCGGAATCCCGAAAAACCGTTTATTATACACTTCAATTTCGGTAGTTCGGAAGGTCGCACGGACCCGTTTCTTGTTCTCCCTGTTTTTCAATCACGCGGCCGACCTCATTTCAGGAATCAACCTGTTCGATTTCAGCCTCAAATAACGAGCTTTAACACATTTTTCACGATAATCCGAGTTTCGGCGAATACTGGTTTGTGGCACACCGGCACCCCCAAATGTCTTCCGTTGGTGCTCAAACTTTGCGTGGCCACTTTACCTAACCCGAGTAACTTTATATGTGATTTACGGAGAATTTTGTTCCGGAATCCCGAAAAACCGTGTATTATACACTTTAATTTCGGTAGTTCGGAAGGTAAATCAGGACCCGTTTCTTTTTCTCCCTGTTTTTCAATCACGCGCCCGAGCTTATTTCAGTAATCAACCTGTTCGATTTCAGCCTCAACTAACGAGCTTTAACGAGCTTTAACACATTTTTCACGATAATCCGAGTTACGGCGAACGCTGGTTTGTGGCACACCGGCACCCCCAAATGTCTTCCGTTGGTGCTCAAACTTTGCGTTGCCGTTTTATCTAACCCGAGGAACTTTCTATGTGATTTCCGGAGAATTTTTTTCCGGGACCCCGGAATCCCGAAAAACCGTTTATTATACACTTCAATTTCAGCCGTTCGGAAGGTCGTACCGGACCCCGTTTCTTGTTCTCCCTGTTTTTCAATCACGCGGCCGACCTCATTTCAGGAATCAACCTGTTCGATTTCAGCCTCAAATAACGAGCTTTAACACATTTTTCACGATAATCCGAGTTTCGGCGAATGCTGGTTTGTGGCACACCGGCACCCCCAAATGTCTTCCGTTGGTGCTCAAACTTTGCGTGGCCGCTTTACCTAACCCGAGTAACTTTATATGTGATTTACGGAGAATTTTGTTCCGGGACCCTGGAATCCCGAAAAACCGTGTATTATACACTTCAATTTCAGCCGTTCGGAAGGTCGTACCGGACCCCGTTTCTTTTTCTCCCTGTTTTTCAATCACGCGCCCGAGCTCATTTCAGGAATCAACCTGTTCGATTTCAGCCTCAACTAACGAGCTTTAACACATTTTTCACGATAATCCGTGTTTCGCGAATCTTTGGTTTTGGCACACCGGCACCCCCAAATGTCTTCCGTTGGTGCTCAAACTTTGCGTGATCGCTTTATCTCGGCGGAGGACCTTTCTATGTGATTTCCAGGAGAATTTTGTTCGAGACCCGGAATCCCGAAAAACCGTGTATTATACACTTCAATTTCAGCCGTTCGGAAGGTCGACGGACCCGTTTCTTTTTCTCCTGTTTTTCAATCACGCGCCCGAGCTCATTTCAGAATCAACTGTTCGATTTCAGCCTCAAATAACGAGCTTTAACACATTTTTCACGATAATCCGAGTTTGGCGAATCTTTGGTTTGTGGCACACCGGCACCCCCAAATGTCTTCCATTGGTGCTCAAACTTTGCGTTGTCGCTTTATCTAACCCGAGGAACTTTCTATGTGATTTCCGGAGAATTTTGTTCCGGAATCCCGAAAAACCGTGTATTATACACTTCAATTTCAGCCGTTCGGAAGGTCGTACCGGACCCCGTTTCTTTTTCTCCCTGTTTTTCAATCACGCGCCCGAGCTCATTTCAGAATCAACTTTGTTCGATTTGACCTCAAATAACGAGCTTTAACACATTTTTCACGATAATCCGAATTTCGGCGAATGCTGGTTTGTGGCACATCGGCACCCCCAAATGTCTTCCGTTGGTGCTCAAACTTTGCGTGGCCGCTTTACCTAACCCGAGTAACTTTCTATGTGATTTACGAAGAATTTTGTTTCGGGACCCCGGAATCCCGTAAAACATGTATTTTACACTTCAATTTCAGCCGTTCGGAAGGTCGTACCGGACCGTGTTTCTTTTTCTCCCTTTTTTTCAATCACGCGTCCTATTTCATTTCAGAAATCAACCTGTTCGATTTCAGCCTCAAATAACGAGCTTTAACACATTTTTCACGATAATCCGAGTTTCGACGAATGCTGGTTTGTGGCACACCGGCACCCCCAAATGTCTTCCGTTGGTGCTCAAACTTTGCGTGGCCGCTTTACCTAACCCGAGGAACTTTCTATGTGATTTACGGAGAATTTTGTTCCGGAACCCCGGAATCCCGAAAAACTGTGTATTATACACTTCAATTTCAGCCGTTCGGAAGGTCGTACCGGACCCCGTTTCTTTTTCTCCCTGTTTTTCAATCACGCGCCCGAGCTAATTTCAGGAATCAACCTGTTCGATTTCAGCCTCAAATAACGAGCTTTAACACATTTTTCACGATAATCCGAGTTTTGCGAATAGTTTGCCAGGCACACCGGCACCCCCAAATGTCTTCCGTTGGTGCTCAAACTTGGCGTGGCCGCTTTATCTGGCCCGAGGAACTTTCTATGTGATTTCCGGAGAATTTTGTTCCGAGACCCCGGAATCCCGAAAAACCGTGTATTATACACTTCAATTTCAGCCCTTCGGAAGGTCGTACTGGACCCCGTTTCTTTTTCTCCCTGTTTTTCAATCACGCGTCCGAGGTTATCTTAGGAATCAACCTGTTCGATTTCAGCCTCAAATAACGAGCTTTAATACATTTTTCACGATAATCCGAGTTTCGGCGAATGCTGGTTTGTGGTACACCAGCACCCCCAAATGTCTTCCGTTGGTGCTCAAACTTTGCGTGGCCGCTTTATCTGACCCGAGGAACTTTCTATGTGATTTCCGGAGAATTTTGTTCAGGGACACCGGAATCCCGAAAAACCGTGTATTTATACACTTTAATTTCAGCCGTTCGGAAGGTCGTACCGGACCCTGTTTCTTTTTCTCCCTGTTTTTCAATCACGCGTCCGAGGTTATCTCAGGAATCAACCTGTTCGATTTCAGTCTCAAATAACGAGGTTTAACACATTTTTCACGATAATCCGAGTTTCGGCGAATGCTGGTTTGTGGCACACCGGCACCCCCAAATATATTCCGTTGGTGCTCAAACTTTGCGTGGCCGCTTTATCTGACCCGAGGGACTTTCTATATTATTTCCGGAGAATTTTGTTAAGGGACCCCTGAATCCCGAAAAACCGTGTATTATACACTTTAATTTCAGCCATTCGGAAGGTCGTACCGGACTCTGTTTCTTTTTCTCCCTGTTTTTCAATCACGTGTTCGAGCTAATTTCAGGAATCAACCTGTTCGATTTCAGCCTCAAATAACGAGCTTTAACACATTTTTCACGATAATCCGAGTTTCGGCGAATGCTGGTTTGTTGCACACTGGCACCCCCCAAATGTTTTCCGTTGGTGCTCAAACTTTGCGTGGCCGCTTTATCTGACCCGAGGAACTTTCTATGTGATTTCCAGAAAATTATGTTCCGGGACCTCGGAATCCCCAAAAACCGTGTATTATACACTTCTATTTCAGCCGTTCGGAAGGTCGTACCGGACACTGTTTCTTTTTCTCCCTGTTTTTCAATCATGCGTCCGAGCTCATTTCAGTAATCAACATGTTCGATTTCAGCCTCAAATAACGAGCTTTAACACATTTTTCACGATAATCCGAGTTTCGGCGAATGCTGGTTTGTGGCACACTGGCACCCCCAAATTTCTTCCGTTGGTGGTCAAACTTTGCGTGACCGCTTTATCTAACCCGAGGAACTTTCTATGTGATTTTCGGAGAATTTTGTTCCAGAACCCCGGAATCCCGAAAAACCGTGTATTATACACTTCAATTTCAGCCGTTCGGAAGGACGTACCGGAACCTGTTTCTTTTTCTCCCTGTTTTTCAATCACGTGTTCGAGCTAATTTCAGGAATCAACCTGTTCGATTGCAGCCTCAAGTAACGAGTTTTAACACATTTTTCACGATAATCCGAGTTTCGGCGAATGCTGGTTTGTGGCACACGGGAACCCCCAAATGTCTTCCGTTGGTGCTAAAACTTTGTGTGGCCGTTATATCTGACCCTAGGAACTTTCAATCTGATTTCCGGAGAATTTTGTTACAGGACCCCAGAATCCCAAAAAACCGTGTATTATACACTTCTATTTCAGCCGTTCGGAAGGTAAACTAGGACATCTTTGTTTCTTTTTCTCCCTGTTTTTCAATCACGCGTCCGAGCTCATTTCAGGAATCAACCTGTTCGATTTCAGCCTCAAATAACGAGCTTTAACACATTTTTCACGATAATCCGAGTCTCGGCGAATGCTGGTTTGTGGCACACGGGCACCCCCAAATGTCTTCCGTTGGTGCTCAAACTTTGCGTGGCCGCTATATCTGACCCTAGGAACTTTCTATCTGATTTCCGGAGAATTTTGTTCAGGGACCCCAGAATCCCGAAAAACCGTGTATTATATACACTTCAATTTCAGCCGTTCGAAAGGTCGTACCGGACCCTGTTTCTTTTTCTCTCTGTTTTTCAATCACGCGTCCGAACTCATTTCAGGAATCAGCCTGTCCGATTTCAGCCTCAAATAACGAGCTTTAACACATTTTTCACGATAATCCGAGTTTCGGCGAATGCTGGTTTGTGGCACACCGGCACCCCTAAATGTCTTCTGTTGGTTCTCAAACTTTGCGTGGCCGCTTTATCTGACCCGAGGAACTTTCTATGTGATTTCCGGAGAATTTTATTCCGGGACCCCAGAATCCCGAAAAACCGTGTATTATACACTTTAATTTCAGCCATTCGGAAGGTCGTACCGGACCCTGTTTCTTTTTCTCTCTGTTTTTCAATCACGCGTCCGAGGTTATCTCAGGAATCAACCTGTTCGATTTCAGCCTCAAATAACGAGATTTAACACATTTTTCACGATAATCCGAGTTTCGGCGAATGCTGGTTTGTGGCACACCGGCACCCCCAAATGTCTTCCGTTGGTGCTCAAACTTGGCGTGGCCGCTTTATCTGACCCGAGGAACTTTCTATGTGATTTCCGGAGAATTTTGTTCCGAGACCCCGGAATCCCGAAAAACCGTGTATTATACATGATGCCCGTCGTTGTGTGCACCAAAGTTAAATTTATAATTCCTAACTACTACTAGCTAGTGGCAGTCAGGGTCGAACCACACGGAGGCGATGCAATTAATAGCTGTTCTATTTAAGTCCAAAAGTACCAGTGTGTGGGGGTTTGATTGAATTGGTCTATAGCTAATGAGCAATAAAATAAAGTAAACTAAGCAAACGGATAAAATCAAATATAAAAAGGGTACTAGGATGGTCGGTTCACTATAGTTTCGGCGGCAGCATACTAAGTAAGTCTAAATCAATCTCGTGAGACGGGAAAATAACAGGTCCTCTCGGTCCACTCTCACAGGTAGCATCTTTCGATCTCGATACAGGTCCCTAATATCACTAATGCTAACTTTCGTCCTGAAAAGTGATTTAAAAGTCTAAATTAAGTCATCTTTCGATCTCATTAATCTAGTCGTCTTAATTAGGTAGTCTATTTCCCTTCCCTATCTTTCGATCTTATTGGGTCGGTCAAATACTAAGCATTTAACTAGTCGCATGCATTCGATTCGTCAAACATAGCAATTTAGTTAATTAAGTCGAAGGTAATCTCACGAGGCCAGTCGATCGACCAGGTAGGGCGGTCGATCAACCAACATGCGATTTCAGGTCTTCCTAATTCTAATACCGCCTACACTACAATTCCCCTACATCCTAGCACAATGAATTTAGCTACTCATACTAGGAATAACAACAACAATAAAATTGACTAATAAAACAGTAGGATTCATGATTAAAACAACTAAATAAATGATTAACATAAAAACAATAATTCGGCTTTGGGAGACTAGTCTAGCAATTCTATACTACGAATGAAATAAAGCGATCAAACTGAAATAAGAGCACGAGAATACCGAACGGAATTGCAGAGAATAAAGATCCAAAAACCGATTGCCAAAGTAACTTTTATTGAAGGAAGTAATTATAAACTAAAGAACCCTAATAAATTTTGTGATCGAAAACTGACAAAAACTGACTGATTATTCTCAGACCTAAAGCTACGTTAAATAGGAATACAACGTAGTCCTTATTCCAAAACCTAATGTACAATGGGCTTTCTAATTCTCGATCTTTTAATTTGCGCATCAGCTCGCGTGGTGGTCGATCGACCACTGAGGCCAGTCGATCGACCAAAGGTGCTGTACAGAATTGCATTCTGACGATTCCTGCAGCGCGCATCGATCTTAAAACAGCTGCCATTTCTTCGTTACTAGGTCAAATAAGGCGTTCTACGCGGCTTTGGAAAGCTGAGAGGATAAGCTTTCACCTCCAATTGGAATCACTCGATTATATGCTCTAGAACTCGAGATATAGCTATCTTAATTAGCCTACAATGTCGAGAAGCATTCTGACGGTCTATAGACCATGTAGGTCAGTCAATAGACTGCTGTAGCTGGTAATTCGCTTCTGAAGCTCTCTTAAATTTGTCTTTCAGGCCTCGAAACGCGCACCAAGTTCATCTCTCGAGTCTTTACTCCATGTCAAATGCAATGCTAAGTACTTAGGGACGGATTCGGCTCGATTTCCGCTGGATTCTTCACATTTCTGCAATATTATACAAAAGCACGAAAGTAGACGGAAATAGGGAAAATAGTAGCATAAACTACATTATGAGCTCTGAAATGCGTGTAAAATAGGGTGTAAAACATCATATAAATGACACGCATCAATACACTTCAATTTCAGCCCTTCGGAAGGTCGTACCGGACCCCGTTTCTTTTTCTCCCTATTTTTCAATCACGCGTCCGAGGTTATCTCAGGAATCAACCTGTTCGATTTCAGCCTCAAATAACGAGATTTAACACATTTTTCACGATAATCCGAGTTTCGGCGAATGCTGGTTTATGGCACACTGGCACCCCCAAATGTCTTCCGTTGGTGCTCAAACTTGGCGTGGCCGCTTTATCTGACCCGAGGAACTTTCTATGTGATTTCCGGAGAATTTTGTTCCGAGACCCCGGAATCCCGAAAAACCGTGTATTATACACTTTAATTTCAGCCGTTCGGAAGGTCGTACCGGAACCTGTTTCTTTTTCTCCTTGTTTTTCAATCACGTGTCCAAGCTAATTTCAGGAATCAACCTGTTCGATTTCAGCCTCAAATAACGAGCTTTAACACATTTTTCACGATAATTCGAGTTTCGGCGAATGCTGGTATGTTGCACACCGGCACCCCCAAATGTCTTCCGTTGGTGCTCAAACTTTGCGTGGCCGCTTTATCTGACCCGAGGAACTTTCTATGTGATTTCTGGAGAATTTTGTTCAGGACCCCGAAATCCCGAAAAACCGTGTATTATACACTTTCATTTCAGCCGTTCGGAAGGTCGTACCGGACCCTGTTTCTTTTTCTCCCTGTTTTTCAATCATGGTCCGAGCTCATTTTAGGAATCAACTTGTTCGATTTCAACCTCAAATAACGAGCTTTAACACATTTTTCACGATAATCCGAGTTTCGGCGAATGCTGGTTTGTGGCACACCGGCACCCCCAAATGTCTTCCGTTGGTGCTCAAACTTTGCGTGGCCGCTTTATCTGACCCGAAGAACTTTCTATGTGATTTCCGGAGAATTTTATTAAGGGACCTCGGAATCCCGAAAAACCGTGTATTATACACTTTAATTTCAGCCGTTCGGAAGGTCGTACCAGAACCTGTTTCTTTTTCTCCCTGTTTTTCAATCACGTGTCCGAGCTAATTTCAGGAATCAACCTGTTCGATTTCAGCCTCAAATAACGAGATTTAACACATTTTTCACGATAAATAGAGTTTCGGCGAATGCTGGTTTGTGGCACACCGGCAACCCCAAATTTCTTCCGTTGGTAATCAAACTTTGCGTGGCCGCTTTATCTGACCCAGGGAACTTTCTATTTGATTTCCGGAGAATCTTGTTCCGGGACTCCGGAATCCCGAAAAACCGTGTATTATACACTTCAATTTCAGCCGTTCGGAAGGTTGTACCGGACCCTGTTTCTTTTTCTCCCTTTTTTTTCAATCACGCGTCCGAGCTCATTTCAGGAATCAACCTGTTCGATTTTAGCCTCAAGTAACGATCTTTAACACATTTTTCACGATAATCCGACTTTCGGCGAATGCTGGTTTGTGGCACACGGGCACCCCTAAATGTCTTCCGTTGGTGCTCAAACTTTGTGTGGCCGTTATATATGACCCTAGGAACTTTCAATCTGATTTCCGGAGAATTTTGTTCCGGAACCCCAGATTCCCAAAAAACCGTGTATTATACATTTCAATTTTAGCCGTTCGAAAGATCGTACCGGACCCTGTTTCTTTTTCTCCCTGTTTTTCAATCACGCGTCCGAGCTCATTTCAGGAATCAACCTGTTCGATTTCAGCCTCAAATAACGAGCTTTAATACATTTTTCACGATAATCCGAGTTTCGGGGAATGCTGGTTTGTGGTACACCAGCACCCCTAAATGTCTTCCGTTGGTGCTCAAACTTTGCGTGGCCGCTTTATCTGATCCGAGGAACTTTCTATGTGATTTCCGGAGAATTTTGTTCAGGGACACCGGAATCCCGAAAAACCGTGTATTTATACACTTTAATTTCAGCCGTTCGGAAGGTAAATGCGGACCCTGTTTCTTTTTCTCCTGTTTTTCAATCACGCGTCCGAGGTTATCTCGAAATCAACTGTTCGACTTGGTCTCAAATAACGAGCTTTAACACATTTTTCACGATAATCCGAGTTTGGCGAATCTTTGGTTTGTGGCACACCGCAAGCAACCCCAAATTTCTTCCGTTGGTAATCAAACTTTGCGTGGCCGCTTTATCGACCGGGGAACTTTCTATTTGATTTCCGGAGAATCTTGTTCCGGGACTCCGGAATCCCGAAAAACCGTGTATTATACACTTCAATTTCAGCCGTTCGGAAGGTTGTACCGGACCCTGTTTCTTTTTCTCCCTTTTTTTCAATCACGCGTCCTATTTCATTTCAGAAATCAACCTGTTCGATTTCAGCCTCAAATAACGAGCTTTAACACATTTTTCACGATAATCCGAGTTTCGGCGAATGCTGGTTTGTGGCACACCGGCACCCCCAAATGTCTTCCGTTGGTGCTCAAACTTTGCGTGGCCGCTTTATCCGACCCAAGGAACTTTCTATGTGATTTCCGGAGAATCTTGTTCCGGGACCCTGGATTCCTGAAAAACCGTGTATTATACACTTCAATTTCAGCCGTTCGGAAGGTCGTACCGGAACCTGTTTCTTTTTTTCCCTGTTTTTCAATCACGTGTCCGAGCTAATTTCAGGAATCAACCTGTTCGATTTCAGCCTCAAATAACGAGATTTAACACATTTTTCACGATAATCCGAGTTTCGGCGAATCTTGGTTTGTGGCACACCGGCAACCCCAAATTTCTTCCGTTGGTGCTCAAACTTTACGTGGCCGCTTTATCTGACCCAGGGAACTTTCTATTTGATTTAGGAGAATCTTGTTAGGGACTCAGGAATCCCGAAAAACCGTGTATTATACACTTCAATTTTGGCCGTTCGGAAGGTCGCACCGGACCACGTTTTTTCTCTCCTGTTTTTCAATCACGCGTCCGAGCTCATTTCAGAATCAACCCGATCGATTTGAGCCTCAAATAACGAGCTTTAACACATTTTTCACGATAATCCGAGTTTCGGCGAATGCTTGTTTGTGGCACACCGGCACCCCCATATGTCTTCCGTTGGTGCTCAAACTTTGCGTGGCCGCTATATCTGACCCTAGTAAGTTTCTATCTGATTTCCGGAAAATTTTGTTCCGGGACCCAAAATCCCGAAAAACCGTGTATTTATACACTTCAATTTCAGCCGTTCGGAAGGTCGTACCGGACCCTGTTTCTTTTTCTCCCTGATTTTCAATCACGCGTCCGAGCTCATTTCAGGAATCAACCTGTTCGATTTCAGCCTCAAATAACGAGCTTTAATACATTTTTCACGATAATCCGAGTTTCGGCGAATGCTAGTTTGTGGCACACCGGCACCCCCAAATATCTTCCGTTGGTGCTCAAACTTTGCGTGGCCGCTTTATCTGACCCGAGGAACTTTTTATGTGATTTCCGGAGAATTTTGTTCAGGGACCCCAGAATCCCGAAAAACCGTGTATTATACACTTTAATTTCAGCCGTTCGGAAGGTCGTACCGGACCCTGTTTCTTTTTCTCCCTGTTTTTCAATCACGCGTCTCAGGTTATCTCAGGAATCAACCTGTTCGATTTCAGCCTCAAATAACGAGATTTAACACATTTTTCACGATAATCCGAGTTTCGGCGAATGCTGGTTTGTGGCACACCGGTACCCCCAAATGTCTTCCGTTGGTGCTCAAACTTTGTGTGGCCACTTTATCTAACCCGGGGAACTTTCTTTGTGAATTTCGGAGAATTTTATTCCGAGAGCCCGAAAAACCGTGTATTTATACACTTCAATTTCAGCCGTTCGGAAGGTCGTACCGGACCCTGTTTCTTTTTCTCCCTGTTTTTCAATCACGTGTCCGAGCTAATTTCAGGAATCAACCTGTTCGATTTCAGCCTCAAATAACGAGCTTTAACACAATTTTCATCATAATCCGAGTTTCGGCGAATGCTGGTTTGTTGCACACCAGCACTCCCAAATGTCTTCCGTTGGTGCTCAAACTTTGGGTGGCCGCTTTATCTGACTCGAGGAACTTTCTATGTGATTTCCAGATAATTTTGTTCCGGGACCCCGTAATCCCGAAAAACCGTGTATTATTCACTTCAATTTCAGCCGTTGGGAAGGTCGTACAAGACACTGTTTTTTTTTCTCCCTGTTTTTCAATCACGCGTCCGAGCTCATATCAGGAATCAACCTGTTCGATTTCAGCCTCAAATAAAGAGCTTAAACACATTTTTCACGATAATCCGAGTTTCGGTGAATGCTGGTTTGTGGCACACCGGCACCCCCAAATGTCTTCCGTTGGTGCTCAAACTTTGCGTGGCCGCTTTATCTGACCCTAGGAACTTTTTATCTGATTTCCGGAGAACTTTGTTCCGGGACCCCAGAATCCCGAAAAACCGTGTATTTATACACTTCAATTTCAGCCGTTCGGAAGGTCGTACCGGACCCTGTTTCTTTTTATCCCTGTTTTTCAATCACGTGTCCGAGCTAATTTCAGGAATCAACCTGTTCGATTTCAGCCTCAAATAACGAGCTTTAACACATTTTTCATCATAATCCGAGTTTCGGCGAATGCTGGTTTGTTGCACACCAGCACTCCCAAATGTCTTCCGTTGGTGCTCAAACTTTGGGTGGCCGCTTTATCTGACTCGAGGAACTTTCTATGTGATTTCCAGATAATTTTGTTCCGGGACCCCGGAATCCCGAAAAACCGTGTATTATTCACTTCAATTTCAGCCGTTGGGAAGGTCGTACAAGACACTGTTTTTTTTTCTCCCTGTTTTTCAATCACGCGTCCGAGCTCATATCAGGAATCAACCTGTTCGATTTCAGCCTCAAATAACGAGCTTAAACACATTTTTCACGATAATCCGAGTTTCGGTGAATGCTGGTTTGTGGCACACCGGCACCCCCAAATGTCTTCCGTTGGTGCTCAAACTTTGTGTGGCCGCTTTATCTGACTCGAGGAACTTTCTATGTGATTTCCGGAGAATTTTGTTCCGGGACTCCGGAATCCCGAAAAACCGTGTATTATACACTTCAATTTCAGCCGTTCGGAAGGTCGTACCGGACCCTATTTCTTTTTCTCCTTGTTTTTCAATCACGCGTCCGAGCTCATTTCAGGAATCAACCTGTTCGATTTCAGCCTCAAGTAACGAGCTTTAACACATTTTTCACGATAATCCGAGTTTCGGCGAATGCTGGTTTGTGGCACATGGGCACCCCCAAATGTCTTCCGTTGGTGCTCAAACTTTGCGTGGCCGCTTTATCTGACCCTAGGAACTTTTTATCTGATTTCCGGAGAACTTTGTTCCGGGACCCCAGAATCCCGAAAAACCGTGTATTTATACACTTCAATTTCAGCCGTTCGGAAGGTAAATACAGGACCCGATTTCCTTTTCTCCTGTTTTTCAATCACGCGTCCGAGCTCATTTCAGAATCAACCTGTTCGATTTCAACCTCAAATAACGAGCTTTAACACATTTTTCACGATAATCCAGGAGTTTGGCGAATCTTTGGTTTTTGGCACTTGGCACCCCCAAATGTCTTCCGTTGGTGCTCAAACTTTGTGTGGCCGCTTTATCGACTCGAGGAACTTTCTATGTGATTTCCGGAGAATTTTGTTAAGGGACCCCGGTATCCCGAAAAGCCGTGTATTATACACTTTAATATTAGCCGTTCGGAAGGTAAATGCCGGGCCTGTTTCTTTTTCTCCTGTTTTTCAATCACGTGTCCGAGCTAATTTGAGGAATCAACTTTGTTCGATTTCGACCTCAAATAACGAGCTTTAACACATTTTTCACGATAATCAGAGTTTAGGCGAATCTTTGGTTTGTTGTACACCAAAGACTCCCAAATGTCTTCCGTTGGTGCTCAAACTTTGGGTGGCCGCTTTATCTGACTCGAGGAACTTTCTATGTGATTTCAGGAGAATTTTGTTCCGGAATCCCGAAAAAACGTGTATTATACACTTCAATTTCAGCCGTTCGGAAGGTCGTCTCGGACCCTGTTTCTTTTTCTCCCTGTTTTTCAATCACGCGTCCGAGGTTATCTCGGGAATCAACTTTGTTCGATTTCAGCCACAAATAACGAGATTTAACACATTTTTCGGATAATCAGGAGTTTCGGCGAATCTTTGGTTTGTGGCACACGGGCACCCCCAAATGTCTTCCGTTGGTGCTCAAACTTTGCGTGGCCGCTTTATCTCGACCCGAGGAACATTCTATGTGATTTAGGAGAATTTTGTTCCAGGGACTCGGAATCCCAGAAAAAACCGTGTATTATACACTTCAATTTGACCGTTCGGAAGGTCGTGCAGGACCCTATTTCTTTTTCTCCTGTTTTTCAATCACGCGTCCGAGCTCATTTCAGGAATCAACACATTCGATTTTCACCTCAAGTAACGAGTTTTAACACATTTTCACGATAATCGAGTTTGGCGAATCTTTGGTTTGTGGCACATGGGCACCCCCAAATGTCTTCCGTTGGTGCTCAAACTTTGCGTGGCCGCTTTATCTGACCCTAGGAACTTTTTATCTGATTTCCGGAGAACTTTGTTCCGGGACCCCAGAATCCCGAAAAACCGTGTATTTATACACTTCAATTTCAGCCGTTCGGAAGGTCGTACCGGACCCAGTTTCCTTTTCTCCCTGTTTTTCAATCACGCGTCCGAGCTCATTTCAGGAATCAACCTGTTCGATTTGACCTCAAATAACGAGCTTTAACACATTTTCACGATAATCCGAGTTTCGGCGAATCTTTGGTTTTTGGCACTGTGGCACCCCCAAATGTCTTCCGTTGGTGCTCAAACTTTGTGTGGCCGCTTTATCGACTCGAGGAACTTTCTATGTGATTTAGGAGAATTTTGTTAAGGGACCGGTATCCCGAAAAGCCGTGTATTATACACTTTAATTTTAGCCGTTCGGAAGGTCGTACCGGGCCATGTTTCTTTTTCTCCCTGTTTTTCAATCACGTGTCCGAGATAATTTCAGGAATCAACCTGTTCGATTTCAGCCTCAAATAACGAGCTTTAACACATTTTTCATGATAATCCGAGTTTCGGCGAATCTTTGGTTTGTTGTACACAGCGGCCTCCCAAATGTCTTCCGTTGGTGCTCAAACTTTGGGTGGCCGCTTTATCTGACTCGAGGAACTTTCTATGTGATTTCCAGAGAATTTTGTTCCGGAATCCCGAAAAACCGTGTATTATACACTTCAATTTCGGCCGTTCGGAAGGTCGTCAGGACCACTGTTTCTTTTTCTCCTGTTTTCCAATCACGCGTCCGAGGTTATCTCAGGAATCAACCTGTTCGATTTCAGCCACAAATAACGAGATTTAACACATTTTTCAGATAATCCGAGTTTCGGCGAATGCTGGTTTGTGGCACACGGGCACCCCCAAATGTCTTCCGTTGGTGCTCAAACTTTGCGTGGCCGCTTTATCTGACCCGAGGAACATTCTATGTGATTTCCGGAGAATTTTGTTCGGGACTCAGGAATCCCGAAAAACCGTGTATTATACACTTCAATTTCGGCCCGTTCGGAAGGTCGTCGGACCCTATTTCTTTTTCTCCTGTTTTTTTCAATCACGCGTCCGAGCTCATTTCAGGAATCAACCTGTTCGATTTCAGCCTCAAGTAACGAGTTTTAACACATTTTTCACGATAATCCGAGTTTCGGCGAATGCTGGTTTGTGGCACATGGGCACCCCCAAATGTCTTCCGTTGGTGCTCAAACTTTGCGTGGCCGCTTTATCTGACCCTAGGAACTTTTTATCTGATTTCCGGAGAACTTTGTTCCGGGACCCCAGAATCCCGAAAAACCGTGTATTTATACACTTCAATTTCAGCCGTTCGGAAGGTAAATGCAGGACCCGGTTTCCTTTTCTCCATTTTTTTCAATCACGCGTCGAGCTCATTTCAGAATCAACTGTTCGATTTCAGCCTCAAATAACGAGCTTTAACACATTTTTCACGATAATCCGAGTTTCGGCGAATGCTGGTTTTTGGCACAACGGCACCCCCAAATGTCTTCCGTTGGTGCTCAAACTTTGTGTGGCCGCTTTATCTGACTCGAGGAACTTTCTATGTGATTTCCGGAGAATTTTGTTAAGGGACCCCGGTATCCCGAAAAGCCGTGTATTATACACTTTAATTTTAGCCGTTCGGAAGGTCGTACCGGGCCATGTTTCTTTTTCTCCCTGTTTTTCAATCACGTGTCCGAGATAATTTCAGGAATCAACCTGTTCGATTTCAGCCTCAAATAACGAGCTTTAACACATTTTTCATGATAATCCGAGTTTCGGCGAATGCTGGTTTGTTGTACACCAGCACTCCCAAATGTCTTCCGTTGGTGCTCAAACTTTGGGTGGCCGCTTTATCTGACTCGAGGAACTTTCTATGTGATTTCCAGAGAATTTTGTTCCGGGACCCCGGAATCCCGAAAAACCGTGTATTATACACTTCAATTTCAGCCGTTCGGAAGGTCGTACCGGACCCTGTTTCTTTTTCTCCCTGTTTTCCAATCACGCGTCCGAGGTTATCTCAGGAATCAACCTGTTCGATTTCAGCCACAAATAACGAGATTTAACACATTTTTCAGATAATCCGAGTTTCGGCGAATGCTGGTTTGTGGCACACGGGCACCCCCAAATGTCTTCCGTTGGTGCTCAAACTTTGCGTGGCCGCTTTATCTGACCCGAGGAACATTCTATGTGATTTCCGGAGAATTTTGTTCCGGGACTCCGGAATCCCGAAAAACCGTGTATTATACACTTCAATTTCAGCCGTTCGGAAGGTCATACCGGACCCTATTTCTTTTTCTCCCTGTTTTTCAATCACGCGTCCGAGCTCATTTCAGGAATCAACCTGTTCGATTTCACCTCAAATAACGAGCTTTAACACATTTTTCACGATAATCCGAGTTTGGCGAATCTTTGGTTTGTGGCACATGGGCACCCCAAATGTCTTCCGTTGGTGCTCAAACTTTGCGTGGCCGCTTTATCCGACCCTAGGAACTTTTATCCGATTTCAGGAGAACTTTGTTAGGGACCCAGAATCCCGAAAAACCGTGTATTTATACACTTCAATTTCAGCCGTTCGGAAGGTCGTACCGGACCCAGTTTCCTTTTCTCCCTGTTTTTCAATCACGCGTCCGAGCTCATTTCAGGAATCAACCTGTTCGATTTCAGCCTCAAATAACGAGCTTTAACACATTTTTCACGATAATCCGAGTTTCGGCGAATGCTGGTTTTTGGCACAACGGCACCCCCAAATGTCTTCCGTTGGTGCTCAAACTTTGTGTGGCCGCTTTATCTGACTCGAGGAACTTTCTATGTGATTTCCGGAGAATTTTGTTAAGGGACCCCGGTATCCCGAAAAGCCGTGTATTATACACTTTAATTTTAGCCGTTCGGAAGGTCGTACCGGGCCCTGTTTCTTTTTCTCCCAGTTTTTCAATCACGTGTCCGAGCTAATTTCAGGAATCAACCTGTTCGATTTCAGCCTCAAATAACGAGCTTTAACACATTTTTCATGATAATCCGAGTTTCGGCGAATGCTGGTTTGTTGTACACCAGCACTCCCAAATGTGAGGCGTTGGTGCTCAAACTTTGGGTGGCCGCTTTATCTGACTCGAGGAACTTTCTATGTGATTTCCAGAGAATTTTGTTCCGGGACCCCGGAATCCCGAAAAACCGTGTATTATACACTTCAATTTCAGCCGTTCGGAAGGTAAATCTAGGACCCTGTTTCTTTTTCTCCTGTTTTCCAATCACGCGTCCGAGGTTATCTCGGGAATCAACTTTGTTCGATTTCAGCCACAAATAACGAGATTTAACACATTTTTCGGATAATCAGGAGTTTGGCGAATCTTTGGTTTGTGGCACACGGGCACCCCCAAATGTCTTCCGTTGGTGCTCAAACTTTGCGTGGCCGCTTTATCTGACCCGAGGAACATTCTATGTGATTTCGGAGAATTTTGTTCGGGACTCGGAATCCCGAAAAACCGTGTATTATACACTTCAATTTCGGCCGTTCGGAAGGTAAATGCGGACCCTATTTCTTTTTCTCCTGTTTTTCAATCACGCGTCCGAGCTCATTTGAAAAATCAACCTGTTCGATTTCAGCCTCAAGTAACGAGCTTTAACACATTTTTCACGCTAATCAGGAGTTTGGCGAATCTTTGGTTTGTGGCACACGGGCACCCCCAAATGTCTTCCGTTGGTGCTCAAACTTTGCGTGGCCGCTTTATCTGACCCTAGGAACTTTTTATCTGATTTCCGGAGAACTTTGTTCCGGGACCCCAGAATCCCGAAAAACCGTGTATTTATACACTTCAATTTCGCCGTTCGGAAGGTCGTCAGGACCCGATTTCCTTTTCTCCCTGTTTTTCAATCACGCGTCCGAGCTCATTTCAGGAATCAACCTGTTCGATTTCAGCCTCAAATAACGAGCTTTAACACATTTTTCATGATAATCCGAGTTTCGGCGAATGCTGGTTTGTTGCACACCAGCACTCCCAAATGTCTTCCGTTGGTGCTCAAACTTTGGGTGACCGCTTTATCTGACTCGAGGAACTTTCTATGTGATTTCCAGAGAATTTTGTTCCGGGACCCCGGAATCCCGAAAAACCGTGTATTATACACTTCAATTTCAAGTAGTTCGGAAGGTCGCACAGGCCTTTGTTTCTTTTTCTCCTGTTTTTCAATCACGCGTCCGAGCTCATAGCGAGAATCAACCTGTTCGGTTTGACCTCAAATAACGAGCTTTAACACATTTTTCACGATAATCCGGAGTTTCGGCGAATCTTTGGTTTGTGGCACACCAAGCACCCCCAAATGTCTTCCGTTGGTGCTCAAACTTTGCGTGGCCCCTTTATCTAACCCGAGGAACTTTCTATGTGATTTCCGGAGAATTTTGTTCTGGGACCTCGGAATCCCGAAAAACCGTGTATTATACACTTCAATTTCAGCCGTTCAGAAGGTCGTACCGGACCCTGTTTCTTTTTCTCCCTGTTTTCCAATCACGCGTCCGAGGTTATCTCAGGAATCAACCTGTTCGATTTCAGCCACAAATAACGAGATTTAACACATTTTTCACGATAATCCGAGTTTCGGCGAATGCTGGTTTGTGGCACACTGGCACCCCTAAATGTCTTCCGTTGGTGCTCAAACTTTGCGTGGCCGCTTTATCTGACCCGAGGAACTTTCTATGTGATTTCCGGAGAATTTTGTTCCGGGACCCCGGAATCCCGAAAACCCGTGTATTATACACTTCAATTTCAGCCGTTCGGAAGGTCGTACCGGACCCTATTTCTTTTTCTCCCTGTTTTTCAATCACGCGTCCGAGCTCATTTCAGGAATCAACCTGTTCGATTTCAGCCTCAAGTAACGAGCTTTAACACATTTTTCACGATAATCCGAGTTTCGGCGAATGCTGGTTTGTGGCACACGGGCACCCCCAAATGTCTTCCGTTGGTGCTCAAACTTTGCGTGGCCACTTTATCTGACCCTAGGAACTTTTTATTTGATTTCCGGAGAACTTTGATCCGGGACCCCAGAATCCCGAAAAACCGTGTATTTATACACTTCAATTTCAGTCGTTCGGAAGGTCGTACCGGACCCTATTTTCTTTTCTCCCTGTTTTTCAATCACGCGTCCGAGCTCATTTCAGGAATCAACCTGTTCGATTTCAGCCTCAAATAACGAGCTTTAACACATTTTTCACGATAATCCGAGTTTCGGCGAATGCTGGTTTTTGGCACAACGGCACCCCCAAATGTCTTCCGTTGGTGCTCAAACTTTGCGTGGCCGCTTTATCTGACCCGAGGATCTTTCTATGTGATTTCCGGAGAATTTTGTTAAAGGACCCCGGTATCCCGAAAAGCCGTGTATTATACACTTTAATTTCAGCCGTTCGGAAGGTCGTACCGAACCCTGTTTCTTTTTCTCCCTGTTTTTCAATCACGTGTCCGAGCTAATTTCAGGAATCAACCTGTTCGATTTCAGCCTCAAATAACGAGGTTTAACACATTTTTCATGATAATCCGAGTTTCGGCGAATGCTGGTTTGTTGCACACCAGCACTCCCAAATGTCTTCCGTTGGTGCTCAAACTTTGGGTGGCCGTTTTATCTGACTCGAGGAACTTTCTATGTGATTTCCAGAGAATTTTGTTCTGGGACCCCGGAATCCCGAACAACCGTGTATTATACACTTCAATTTCAGCCGTTCGGAAGGTCTTACAGGACACTGTTTTTTTTTTCTCCCTGTTTTTCAATCACGCGTCCGAGCTCATATAAGGAATCAACTTGTTCGATTTCAGCCTCAAATAACGAGCTTTAACACATTTTTCACGATAATCCGAGTTTCGGCGAATGCTGGTTTGTGGCACACGGGCACCCCCAAATGTCTTCCGTTGGTGCTCAAACTTTGCGTGGCCGCTTTATCTGACCCTAGGAACTTTTTATCTGATTTCCGGAAAACTTTGTTCCGGGACCCCAGAATCCCGAAAAACCGTGTATTTATACACTTCAATTTCAGCCGTTCGGAAGGTAAATGCAGGACCCTGTTTCCTTTTTCTCCTGTTTTTTTTCAATCACGCGTCCGAGCTCATTTCAGGAATCAACCTGTTCGATTTCAGGCTCAAATAAAGAGCTTTAACACATTTTTCACGATAATCCGAGTTTCGGCGAATGCTGGTTTTTGGCAAAACGGCACCCCCAAATGTCTTCCGTTGGTGCTCAAACTTTGCGTGGCCGCTTTATCTGACCCGAGGAACTTTCTATGTGATTTCCGGAGAATTTTGTTAACGGACCCCGGAATCCCGAAAAGCCGTGTATTATACACTTGAATTCCAGCCATTCAGAAGTTTGTACCGGACCATGTTTCTTTTTCACCCTGTTTTTCAATCACGCGTCCGAGGTTATCTCAGGAATCAACCTGTTCGATATCAGTCTCAAATAACGAGCTTTAATACATATTTCACGATAATCCGAGTTTCGGCGAATGCTGGTTTGTGGCACACCGGCACCCCCAAATGTCTTCCGTTGGTGCTCAAACTTTGCGTGGCCGCTTTATATGACCCGAGGAATTCTATGTGATTTCCGGAGAATTTTGTTTAGGGACCCCGGAATCCCGAAAAATCGTGTATTATACACTTTAATTTCAGCCGTTCGGAAGGTCGTACGGACCTGTTTGTTTTTTTTCTTCTGTTTTTTTTCAATCACGCGTCCGAGGTTATTTCAGGAATCAACCTGTTCGATTTCAGCCTAAAATAACGAGCTTTAACACATTTTTCACGATAATCCGAGTTTCGGCGAATGTTGGTTTGTGCCACACCGGCACCCCCAAATGTCTTCTGTTGGTTCACAAACTTTGCGTGGCCGCTTTATCTAACCCAAGGAACTTTTTATGTGATTTCCGGAGAATTTTGTTCCGAGAGCCCGGAATCCCAAAAAACCGTGTATTATTATACACTTCAATTTCAGCCGTTCGGAAGGTCGTACCGGAACCCGTTTCTTTTTCTCCCCGTTTTTCAATCACCATCCGAGCTCATTTCAGGAATCAACCTGTTCGATTTCAGCCTCAAATAACGAGCTTTAACACATTTTTCACGATAATCCGAGTTTCGGCGAATGCTGGTTTGTGGCACACCGGCACCCCCAAATGTCTTCCGTTGGTGCTCAAACTTTGCGTGGCCGCTTTATCTGACCCGAGGAACTTTCTATGTGATTTCCGGAGAATTTTGTTAACGGACCCCGGAATCCCGAAAAGCCGTGTATTATACACTTGAATTTCAGCCATTCAGAAGTTTGTACCGGACCCTGTTTCTTTTTCACCCTGTTTTTCAATCACGCGTCCGAGGTTATCTCAGGAATCAACCTGTTCGATATCAGTCTCAAATAACGAGCTTTAATACATATTTCACGATAATCCGAGTTTCGGCGAATGCTGGTTTGTGGCACACCGGCACCCCCAAATGTCTTCCGTTGGTGCTCAAACTTTGCGTGGCCGCTTTATATGACCCGAGGAATTCTATGTGATTTCCGGATAATTTTGTTCAGGGACCCCGGAATCCCGAAAAATCGTGTATTATACACTTTAATTTCAGCCGTTCGGAAGGTCGTACCAGACCCTGTTTCTTTTTCTTCCTGTTTTTCAATCACGCGTCCGAGGTTATTTCAGGAATCAACCTGTTCGATTTCAGCCTAAAATAACGAGCTTTAACACATTTTTCACGATAATCCGAGTTTCGGCGAATGCTGGTTTGTGCCACACCGGCACCCCCAAATGTCTTCTGTTGGTTCACAAACTTTGCGTGGCCGCTTTATCTAACCCAAGGAACTTTTTATGTGATTTCCGGAGAATTTTGTTCCGAGACCCCGGAATCCCAAAAAACCGTGTATTATTATACACTTCAATTTCAGCCGTTCGGAAGGTCGTACCGGAACCCGTTTCTTTTTCTCCCCGTTTTTCAATCACCATCCGAGCTCATTTCAGGAATCAACCTGTTCGATTTCAGCCTCAAATAACGAGCTTTAACACATTTTTCACGATAATCCGAGTTTGGCGAATCTTTGGTTTGTGGCACACCAAGCACCCCCAAATGTCTTCCGTTGGTGCTCAAACTTTGCGTGGCCGCTTTATCGACCCGAGGAACTTTCTATGTGATTTTCGGAGAATTTTGTTCCGAGACCCCGGAATCCCGAAAAACCGTGTATTATACACTTCAATTTCGGCCGTTCGGAAGGTAAACTGCGGACCCGTTTCTTTTTCTCCCTGTTTTTCAATCACGCGTCCGAGCTCATTTAAGGAATCAACCTGTTCGATTTCAGCCTCAAATAACGAGCTTTAACACATTTTTCACGATAATCCGAGTTTCGGCGAATGCTGGTTTGTGGCACACCGGCACCCCCAAATGTCTTTCGTTGGTGCTGAAACTTTGCGTGGCCGCTTTATCTAACCCGAGGAACTTTTTATGTGATTTCCGGAAAATTTTGTTCCGGGACCCCGGAATCCCGAAAAACCGTGTATTATACATATCAATTTCAGCCGTTCGGAAGGTCTTACCGGACCCTATTTCTTTTTCTCCGTGTTTTTCAATCACGCGTCCGAGCTCATTTCAGGAATCAACCTGTTCGATTTCAGTTTCAAATAACGAGCTTTAATACATTTTTCACGATAATCCGAGTTTCGGCGAATGCTGGTTTTTGGCACACCGGCACCCCCAAATGTCTTCCGTTGGTGCTCAAACTTTGCGTGGCCGCTTTATATGACCCGAGGAATTCTATGTGATTTCCGGAAAATTTTGTTCAGGGACCCCGGAATCCCGAAAAATCGTGTACTATACACTTTAATTTCAGCCGTTCGGAAGGTCGTACCAGACCTTGTTTCTTTTTCTTCCTGTTTTTCAATCACGCGTCCGAGGTTATTTCAGGAATCAACCTGTTCGATTTCAGCCTCAAATAACGAGATTTAACACATTTTTCTAGATAATCCGAGTTTCGGAGAATGCTGGTTTGTGGCACTCCGGCACCCCCCAAATGTCTTCCATTGGTGCTAGAACTTTGCGTGGCCACTTTATCTGACCCGAGGAACTTTCTATATGATTTCCGGAGAATTTTGTTCCGAGACCCCGGAATCCAGAAAAACCGTGTATTATACACTTCAATTTCAGCCGTTCGGAAGTTTGTACCGGACCCTGTTTCTTTTTCTCCCTGTTTTTCAATCATGCGTCCAAGCTCATTTCAAGAATCAGCCTATTCGATTTAAGCCTCAAATAACGAGCTTTAACACATTTTTCACGATAATCCGAGTTTTGGCAAATGCTGGTTTGTGGCACACCGACACCCCCAAATGTGTTCCTTTGGTGCTCAAACTTTGCGTGGCCGCTTTATCTGACCCGATGAACTTTCTATGTGATTTCCGGAGAATTTTGTTCCGAGACCCCGGAATCCCGAAAAACCGTGTATTATACACTTCAATTTCAGCCGTTCGGAAGGTCGAACCGGACCCCGTTTCTTTTTCTCCCTGTTTTTCAATCACGCGTCCGAGCTCATTTCAGGAATCAACCTGTTCGATTTCAGCCTCAAATAACGAGCTTTAACACATTTTTCACGATAATCCGAGTTTCGGCGAATCTTTGGTTTTGGCACACCGGCACCCCCAAATGTCTTCCGTTGGTGCTCAAACTTTGCGTGGCCGCTTTATCTAACCCGAGGAACTTTCTATGTGATTTCCGGAGAATTTTGTTCCGGAATCCCGAAAAACCGTGTATTATACACTTCAATTTCGGCCGTTCGGAAGGTCGTACCGGACCCTGTTTATTTTTCTCCCTGTTTTTCAATCACGTGTCCGAGCTTATTTCAGGAATCAACCTGTTCGATTTCAGCCTCAAATTACGAGATTTAACACATTTTTCACGATAATCCAAGTTTCGGCGAATGCTGGTTTGTGGCACACTGGCACCCCCAAATGTCTTCCGTTGGTGCTCAAACTTTGTGTGGTCGTTTTATCTGACCCGATGAACTTTCTATGTGATTTTCAGAGAATTTTGTTCTGGGACCCCGGAATCCTGAAAAACCGTGTATTATACACTTCAATTTGAGCCGTTCGGAAGGTCGTACCAGACCCTGTTTCTTTTTCTCCCTGTTTTTCAATCACGCGTCCGAGCTCATTTCAGGAATCAACCTGTTCGATTTCAGCCTCAAATAACGAGCTTTAACACATTTTCACGATAATACGAGTTTCGGCGAATCTTTGGTTTGTGGCACACCGGCACCCCCAAATGTCTTCCGTTGGTGATCAAACTTTGCGTGGCCGCTTTATCTGACCCGAGGAACTTTCTATGCGTTTCCGGAGAATTTTGTTCCGGGACCCCGGAATCCCGAAAAACCGTGTATTATATATATACACTTCAATTTCAGACGTTCGGAAGGTCGTACCGGACCCAGTTTCTTTTTCTCCCGGTTTTTCTATCACGCGTCCGAGGTCATTTCAGAAGTTAACCTATTCGATTCACCCTCTAATAATGAGCATTAAACGAGCATTAATCAATTTCACGATTATCCGAGGTTCGACGAATGCTGGTTTATCGCATACCGGCACCTCCAAATGTCTTCCGTTGCTAATCAAATGTTGCGTGACCGCTTTATCTGACCTGAGGAACTTTCTATATGATTTCCGGAAAATTTTGATCCGGGACCCTGGAATCCCAAAAAACCGTGTATTATATATCACTTCAATTTCAGCCGTTCGGGAGGTCGAATCGGACCCAGTATCTTTTTCTCCTGGTTTTTCTTTCACGCGTCCGAGGTCATTTCGGGAGTTAACCTATTCGATCGAGCCTCTAATAACGAGCATTAACGAGCATTAATCCATTTTTCTCGATTATCCGAGGTTCGACGAATGCAGGTTTATGGCATACCGACACCCCCCAAATGTCTTCCGTTACTACTCAAATTTTGCGTGCCGCTTTATCTGACTCGAGGAACTTTCTATGTGATTTCCGGAGAAATTTGTTCCGGGACCCTGTAATCCCCAAAAACCGTGTATTATACACTTCAATTTGAGCCGTTCGGGAGGTCGTACCGGACCCAGTTTCTTTTTCTCCCAATTTTTTGATAGGCTTATCGTGTAACTATTTAAAGATAATTACCCTAGACACAAATTAATTTAGCAATAGCGGTCGAACACAAGGAAACGGGAATTACGTTGTGAAATGTTATGGATAGATTCTTATCAAGGTCGATTTCGTTTTTAGTTTGGGTTGTTTGTTTGATGACTAATGAAAACTATGGTGTAAATTATATAATTAAAAGGGAGTCTAAAGGTTTCAGGTCACACATGCAAAGGTAAACATATGATAATGATAAATTCGGTACTAATAACATTGTCAATTGTTTAGGCTTAGAGATACCCACCTTACGGCATTAGTATCAACCTTAGACCGGGTCCTAGAGAAACCCTCGTCCATGACTAGGTCATCCTACTACACATGCTTAGTCTAATTCAATTTCATGCCTCTCAACTTTAGAACGAATGAACAAACTTAATCTACGATTGACCGATAACCAAAGATTAAACGTGACAATGCAAACATGTGATAGAAACAATTGAACAATATTATTAACAACCTAATTAAACATGTTATATATTTGATTTTGCATGGCTCCTCTGACCTTTAGACAAGGAAATTTAGCTACTCATGTTGGAATATAAATTGCAAACTATATTATAAGAATGCTAAACATGGTTGTACGAATGATATAATCTAAATGATGAAACATGAAACAAGACTAATGATAAAATGATATGATGATCGGGCGAATGATAAATTATACGATAACTAAAGTAGAAAAGTAAAATAGTAAACTGGAAGTAGAAATACCGTAAAGAAATGGACTTGGAAGGAAGAACAAATAACCAAATTAACTTGAATAAGAAAAGCTTGAACAATAACTTGAGTGTAGAACAACATGTTGAAAGATTAAACTAAGGAAGGCTTAACAATTTGTAAACTAAAATGAGAAAACTAATGAGAGAAATATAATGCTTAAGGCTATTGTAAAGTAAAATGAGACGTAAAATTGGATGCCCTAAGCCTTGGAATGCCTCTCCTATTCATAGGAGAGGGAGAAGAAACGTAAGAATCCTGGGAGCATGCAGCCCCGATCGGGGTCGTGTGATTTCCGAGTTTCCTCCTTAAAATTCTTGATTAATTGCTTAAGGAATCCCAATGCTCGTGCTTTAATTCTCCTTAATCATCCGATAATTCTCTAAATTCTTAGCATCCTAAGCTTCTTGGTATCCAATGCTTGCACCCTAATATGGACCTTTATTTTGGGCTTGATTTTGCATTAGGCTTCAATTGTAATTCTCACTCCAATCCATAAAATCTTCATTCAAACACCCATTCAAATACTTCCATGCTAGTCCAATATTAGATCTTGTTTAGCTTAGTGGTCTTAGTGTACAAAATGATAGGAAAAAGCCTCTAAGTGCTTAGATTCCTACAAAAACGTGTTAAGACAAGCAAATACACTAGAACAACAAATATTAGCTCATAACACTATGATAAGTGCTAAATAACAAACAAAATGGAGCAAATATATGGGATGAAAGTATATAAAATATGCACTTATCATTTTTCTATCACGCGTCCGAGGTCATTTAAGGAGTTAACCTATTCGATTCAGCCTCTAATAACGAGCATTAATCCATTTTTCTCGATTATCCGAGGTTCGACGAATGCTGATTTAAGGCATACCGGCACCCGCAAATGTCTTCCGTTGCTACTTAATTTCTGTGTGGCTGTATTATCTGACCCGAAGAACTTTCTATGTGATTTCCGGAGAATTTTGTTCTGGGACCCTGGAATCCCAAAAAACCGTGTATTATACTGCACGGTATTCGGGATTTTAGGGTCCTGTACATCAAACAAAGGTTTCTCACATCAAATAAAGCAACTTCACAAATTTTTCGGAGAAACGGATGGCATTAGAGGTTGTTAACCAGTCTTGCACAAAAATCGGATACTCGTGAAATTTGTTTAATACTTGTTGTTTGGTGCTAAAATTGAATAGGATAACCCATGAAGCGACCCTTGACACGTGGTGTAAAAATCAGGAGAATTAGAAATACGACCCGGTACAGCCTCCAGAACGGCTCAAAATGGAGTGTATAATACACACTTTTCGGGATTTCTGGGTCCCGGAACAAAAATGTTCGTAAATTACACGGATGGTTTCTCAGGTCATACAAAAACACATCACAAATTTTGGGAAGCAACTGATAACATTTGAAACTGTCGGTGTACGATAAAGCAGTGTGGACGAAAATCGGATAATCGTTAAAATTTGTTTAATACTTGTTATTTGGTGTTGAAATTGAATATGATAACTCCTAAAATGACCATTGACACGTGGTAGAAAAAGCAGGAGAAATAAAAATACGGTCCGGAACATCCTCGTGAATGGCTCAAAATGGAGTGCATACTACACGGTGTTCAGGATTTTAGGGTCCCGGAACAAAAATGTTTGTTCATCACACGAAGGGTTTCTCACATCAGATAAAGAAACTTCACAAATTATGCGGAGAAACAGATGACATTTGAGGTTGTTGGTGTGCGATAAACCAGTCTTGGACGAAATCCGGATACTCGTGAAATTTGTTTAATACAGTACTTGTTATTAAAAATTGAATAGGATTATTCCTGAAGCGACCCTTGACACGTGGTAGAAAAATCAGGAGAAATAGAAACACGACCGATAAAGCCTCCCGAACGGCTCAAAATAGAGTATCATACACGGTTTTCGAAATTTTTGGGTCCCGGAAAAAAAATGTTCAAAAATCACACGGCCGGTTTCTGAGGTCGGACAAAGCAACCTCACAAATTTTGCGGAGTAACGAATAACATTTGAGGTTATCGGTGTGCGATAAACCAGTCTTGGACGAAAATCGGATAATCGTTGAAATTTGTTTAATACTTGTGATTTGGTGCTGAATTAGAATAGGATAACTCATGAAGCGACCTTGGACACGTATTTGAAAAATCAGGATAAATAGAAACAC
>NW_027413307.1:0-104761 GCF_048544455.1 Silene latifolia
TTTGGATCACAAAAGGTCGCTACTTGGGAGGACGCCGCAATCGAGTTCTCGAAACAATACGCGGATAATGCGTGGGATCCCAAAGTCATTGTCATGCGCTACTCCTGAGGGGTTCTTGCGAAATGACAAAGAAGGATTCCGAGGCTTCTACAAGTGAGGTGGAGGACTGTAGCACCCGAGCTGGTTGAACGCTCGGGATGAAGCTACTTTCTTGTGGAAAAGTTTGTGGACAAATCTCGAGCTTAGTATATCGCCAACCATTTGAGATATCAAAACGTGAAGACCTTGAGGGACTTAGCTGTCTTGTGAGGAGGGGGGATGGAGACAGTCGAGGCAACATCCGTAAGGACTCTTGTCCAAAACGGTGGTCGAGGATATCAAAGGGTCCACGAGTCGTTTATACGACTCTGCTAGCAGGCGAGCGAGGTTAACAGCCTCGAGCCATCCAGAAAACTAGCCCACCAGGAAGTTCACGAGCCTTGGAGATACGTGCTCAGCGCTCTAAAAGGCTAGTGAAGCAAGATTAGCTTCCAGCCCCGGTGGGCTCTCCCCGGGCACAGAGGAAGTCGAGTGCAGGATGAAAATTCCCTCTGTGAGTGCCATGGGGCAAGGGGCACTGACAGAAAAAATGCTACAAGTTGAAACACGATGCTTCAGGATATGATTGGGAGATGGTCGACTGGTCCACCAGGAGGTAAGCCAGCCAACACTGATCCTCTTGGAGTTCTAGTGAATTACTAGCGAGCGAGATCTACCAACTTAGATTGCTCACATCTCGTTTCTCCCGCTGAAAATGAAATTCATGCAATTGAGAAGGAAAGGCTCTACTCATACGTATCTCCCCTACCATTTCGGCCTTCGCCATCGGGCAGAGGTGTGTAGTCATGGACTAGGCGCATGGCACGGCCGCTGTAATCCCATGCAGCTAAGAGGCGTGTACAGATCCCGTGATTCTCAAGAATACCCTTGCTCAGGTAGTCTGTGGATGACTGGCTGGTGATCAGGTCATTAGTGAGGTGATGTCAGTAGAGTGAGAGGATGTTGATTATTGAGACTGGGCGATGGCGATGAGGTGCAGACCTCTTGACTCCTTGAGTGAGGAAATAAGTCCAAATGGTGAGACCAGAGTCGTGGATCACCTAACTCGTTCGGGTGTGCCTCTCCAGCCACCCTTACCAAGCACGTTAGGCCAATGTCATGCTGAGACCAGATGGCGACGAAGGCATTGCCCGGTGCATTTGCTATTCAGTAACTCTGAGAAAACCAGGGAATTTGATCTTCCGCGTCTGGCGACGTAGTGGCTATTGCTCATGCAGCTGCTCAATAGTGAAGCTGCAGCTTTGGCCAAGCGAATGTGTGCCAACTTCTACTCCCGGTTGCAGTCGGCTTGGTCTTCCAAGAATCACCCAGGAGGCTAAGTAATCCCAGTCACTTTCTCGGAATGAGGACTTTGCCACCTTTTGGCGCTGAGTCCCGTCCTCTATACCCATCCGTCATGTTATCTATTAAAGAATGTTTGTGACATTTGGTTAGATGATGTAGCTCATGAATCCTTGGCGCCTCAATGCCAGCGTATAATAGGCAGGCATGAAAGAGTGGATTGGACTCCACTTCAAAATCGAAAATTAATGATGCGTATGCGACTACGACGAAAAGTGGTTGGACTTGCTAGCACAACATGGCCAGGATTGTGTCAGCCAGTCAACTTCCAAATAGTGGACATGAAGCTTAGGTCAGCATACTTAAGGAAGGCCTTGGATTCAACTTCCACAGCGTAACGTCCACCTTCGTAACGAAAGATCCAGATCCCACTCAATGGCAAAAGTGGTAGCGATCGCCCGAATCACCTATCAGGACAATAGTTGAAGCGATCAAACAATCGAAGTCCTTGCGGATCCATGTATCACGAACTTGGGGGCTTCCGAAGTGTGAAGCGTTATAGAAAGTGAGTTGGCACCCTTGTCTATTACATCATCACTACACTGTGGTGGTGACCACATACTCGAGAATCGGGATATTTCGCATGGAATGCGCTAGAACCCGGTTAGGAAGAACACCTGTGCGCTATACATCAGAAAGGCAACTCGACGAGGATGCCACTTGGAGCTGGGATGCAAGCCACACGAGTGAAGAAGTTCTCGAAATGCTCGCTCAGTCACAAAATCGCTAGTACGTAGGAGTCCAGATGAGGCCATATCTCCCCACCTTAATGGATGCTTCGTTCAAGAAGAGTTGAGAACTCTTTCACGGATTCCGAACCATGGCATATCTTGAGAGGAGTTAGCGGAATCGAGATCTTTCACAGTTGCTTCGCCGTTCCTCAAGCCAGCGGTTCCTACAGTAGCGAAACCGTCAAGCACCTTGCTTGACAGAACAAGCATTAACCTATTGTTTGGAAGGATCGATTCATTGAGGGCAGCGCGAGGATGAGATCATTACTATGATACTCCGGGATGATCGCTTGACCCACGCGTGATCACGGAAATCGACCTGAAAGCGTGAAAGGATGGAAAATCCCCCATCAAATGGACGACCAACCGAGGAAAACTCTTGAGCCTTTGTGGAGAAGGAGAGATGTTCAAAGGAGAACCGAGGAAGGCAGCGAGTTAAGTGAATTGAGGAATGATCGGAAATCAGATGCAGAGAAGTCATTGAAGTCTACTCACGCATCTCATCCCAACTCCCTTGTTTCTCTAACCTAACCAAGTAATCCATGATGATTAGAATACCCAGTCGCATTCCTTCTGCTTAGCCATGGATCAGTTGGCTTCTTTATTTGACTTTACTTTCGAATGTAATATGAATAAATGAGTTACGCTTACTCTCACCTTGTTCTTTGAGTGCAATTACATTTATGATGATAAAGGGATGACCAAGACGGACTTGGCGAAATACCTCCTGCATTAGCGAAAAAAATAATACGAGGAGGGAAGGACGATGTGGAATCACCGAACCCCATCAGCGTGAGCAAGATTAGAATTGAGGAACTTAGGATAGGGACTACCTTGAGCTCTCGTAGAAAGGGCCGATTCATAGACCTCCTAAATGAATTCAAAGGCGTTTTAGCTTGGTCTCTACAAGAGCATGCCGAGGGATCGAACGAGGATATCGCCAGAACATAGGATTAGGTCAATGCAGGGTTTCAAACACCGTAAAGCAGAAGCTTAAGCGAATGAGAAGCAGAATGGAGCTCTAAAGATTAAGGAAGAAGTTGATCAAGCAATTCAAGCGGGTTCATCAAAGTTTCCAGATACTAAATTGGGTATTAACACCATGCAAGTACCCAAAAGGATGGGAGAATATCAGTGTTTGTGTTGACGCGAGGACTCAAACAAAGCGAGTCAGAAAGATGACTTCCCTACCTCGCACATGGCATATTAGTGGACAATCACTGCGGACCACGCTACTATCCCCTTCATGGGCCAGTTCTCAGACCTGTAAATCAAGATAGCCATGGAAGATATGCGCAACGAGCGCTTTCGTCTGATAGGGGAACCTATTGCTATATGGTAATACCATTCGGGATTGATCGGCCAGACTACATTTTGGCTGCATACTACACTCCTACGCTCGACATGATGCACAGAGAAGTTGAGGTATATGTAGATGATATGATCGTCAAATCCAAGGAAAGAGGGACACATTGCGAACCCATAAGTTCTTCAGAAAGCTGCGAAAGTCTGACATGAGACTCAGATCTGAAATGCACATTTGGGGTAACATCAGGAAAACTCCTAGGATATAGCAGTTGTGTTGAAGGTATAGAAATCGATCCCTCGAAAATCAAGCTCACGATCGAAATGCCTGACCTCGACGAGGAAAAGAAGTGGGAGGATTCACCGGGAAGGTGTACAATGTAAGTCGGTTCAATATCGAAACTTACCATGCAGTTGCGGGCTATCTTGAGAAACTGAAAAGCAGGCCGCACCATGCTGGGATGATGATTGTCAAAGAAGCGTTGGCGAATCGAGAGATGTGTAGCTAAACGCGGTGACTAACGTGCGCTACGGCGAGATCCAGCCTCTTGGTTTATATCTACACTTGATGGCTTGAAGCGCCTGCGGTCTTCCATCGCTCGAGAAACAATATAGGAAGTGAAGAAGAAGCTATTTACCGCTATCAAGTAAGTAGGAAATTCTTGGAATCATGAGTGCAAGTACTCGCGACCTCGAAAAGGCATCGCCTGCTATTCTTGTGTGGGCATGACGAAGCTGCGTCACTACATGCTGTAGGCTATGCAACGTTCAGATATATTCCAAAATGGATCTAGTCGAATACTCTTCAAACCGGCACTCGCACGGAGCGTCTTGCGAGGTGGACTGCTGTACTCTCAGAATTTGACCTTAAATATGTGCCAGCGAAGATGCATAAAGATCGCGCAGTCCGCCAGGCAATAACCCCGAGAAAATCCTATCAGCAGCTCAGAACCATAAACACTAGTCCATTTCCAGACGAGGATATACTCAATGACGTGATTCGTGGGACCTATCACTGATGGAGCATCAAACTTAGAGATTCGGAATAGGAGTATTGCTCATTTTCTCACGAAGGTGAGCATACATATTCATTGATCAGACTTCGACTTGAGGTGACACGTGACTACGAGTATGAGGCTGTCTTAGTGGATAGCAGCAGGTAAACAATAGGCATCAACTCTCCGGGTACGTGGAGATTCATCAACGATCATCGTCGAGATTACGAGGATCACAGGAAATCAGAGCAGAGCCTCGCACCCTCTCAAGCCTGGGATAGACCAGTGGCTGATTCTTTGACCCGTAGCCTACGCTTACCTACCTCGGAGGAAAATCAATTTGCGGGCGCTCTTCTGAGCTTACCGTCTTTGATAATATGCCGGCACACATGGTGGAATGCCTTTGTGTATTGAGCGCACAGGTAGAACAGACATGTCCATCGTCACCGATGAAGAAGAAATGTGCAGGGAACCACTGGTTCATGATCTGAATTCAGAACTTAGCGGTGCCTATCCACGGATATGGACAAAGGACAACGTGCTTTATCACCCAGTAACTGATAAATCCCACGATGCGAGGGTTATACAAAGAACACCTCTTGGTGGCAATCTCGTTGTGATCATTCCAGGCATGGAAAGTGATGGAAGAAAAGTCACGATGGAGAATCACGGTCCCTCGTAGAGTAGGCCCATGATGGCAAAAGAAAATCACACGCTTGGGGTATTATTGGACCACTGCGTGGAATGCGAGTGCATCAGAAATCGTAGAATATTGCCACAATTGCGCAGAATTTTCGGGGAATGTGCGTCCTCTCCTTCGTTTGCTCTACCGTTGACATCTCATCTGTGGCCATTTTACCAGAATTGATATAATCGGGGAAGATAACCCTGTAGGAGCGAGTCCGTTTGCATTTTCTCAAAGTGGCGATAATTGATTATTTCACAAATAGGTGAGGCGACTTCCTGCACTTTGCTCTGCAGCTAAAAATATGGCAAGTTCATATGAAAACAGCATCATCATCGATATCGGTTACCGCTGTGAGATCGCCAGCGATAATGAGTCACGCTTCAGGTGCACGAAGCGAAGTGATTGCCGAATACAAGGTTAAGCATCCACCACTCTTCGCCCTCGGACACACTGAACAACAGCGCGGTAGAGGGCGACAAACAAAAGCGTTGTCACGAATTCTCGAAAATGATCGTCATTTCAGAAGTTGCCAAACGAGATACCGCTGCTTTATGTAGGTATCGTCCTGATCAGTTCAGGCCTTGACGAGGCTACTCCTTTCCTAGCCTGACCTGCTGGCATGGAAGGCGTCTGGCAGTCGGATCATTGAAATGCCATCATTACGCATTCTACTCGAAAGTCAGATCCACGGGCCGATTGGAAGGGATGAGTGCAAGAACTCATCCTCCCTACGGATGAGCGTGAGCTCTAGCGCCTTGCGCAGTGTCAAACATATCAAGCACGTATCAAGCGAGCTTTCAACAAAAGAGTTAGGCGAGAAACATCAAGAGGGCTTTAGTACTCAAATGAGTTAGGACTCTTCTGCACCATCGTTGAGGAAAATTCCAAACCTAATTGGGCGGACCATATCTGATGAAATCCGTACTCCGGGCGTGCCGGTTAGAATCACCGAGACCTAGAGCAGAGATGAGTTTCGAACCCGCAAACCTTGACCGGCTGAAAGCAGATACTATGCCTGAATAGGACAAAAGCAGCCTCGCAGTAAGCCCACGTGTCGCTCTTGTGGCATAAATAAACGGCCCCAGCCGGTGAAATAAGCTGAGTGTCACGCATGCTCTTGCATCTTGACAAGAGCTCCATCATATCACCAAATAAGCCAGATTATTTCTGCAAAGAACAAAAGCTCATGCTTGCTTTCTATATTCATTACAAGCTCTTGGCCCGAACAGTTATTCTTTGCATTTACTCAGACTTCAGCGCGAGTTCTGGTTTGCTTTTAAGTGAATCGTGAGGCAATCCTTCACCAGGTTCAACCTGATATACCTAAAATGTAAATGAGGAGACATTTGCATCGCATTTGAAATTAAACAAAGAATAATAAAAATCACCAGTGGTTTCTTAACCATTATCCTTTTATTCCATTCATTTTCTAATAATAATAGTTTGTTACATAATAAAATAGAATAGGCTGGATTCAAAAATCCCTCCTTTTTATTACAACAATAATAATAATAATCAAATAATAAATAAAGACTAGGGCTGTTCCTCCAGCTCTTCCCGCCTTATCATTGGGTCTATCATACTTCTTACTCACGACCTCAAAGTGGGCGCTCTTGCGCTGCCCTGCCGGACGCTAATCATGCGGTCTTACCGAGCGCAGCTCTTCCCATTCTTACCGCGCACCATTTCCATAGCAGGGTGATCTTTGATTTCTTGAAGGATGAATGACTGAAATCCGACTTCTTCTTCTCCTTACGCTCGGATGCTTCTCCTTCTCTACTCTCTCCCTCGCGTACCTTGTGATTCGACGGCTCGCGTTCCTCGATCTCCGCGTTCTTCGAAGTTGTAGCCTTTCCCACCTGAGATAGAATCAGGCACCTGACCAAGCATTGGCGGGCTCAAGAACCACATGTTCCTTTGGAGCCCATTTGATGGCCCCTCTCTTCGGCTCCTACGGTGGTAAGCTCACACCGGCAGTCTGCGGAGCAGTATCAAGCCTCGGGATAGTGCAGTTCGGCCCGACTTTGCCTCGTCCGATCTCTCAGGAAAGATCGCCGCCATGCATGAACTCCGGTCCAGGAATGCGCACGGACCTCAGTGGGATCCAAAGAAGACACTCCGATGTGACTTGAGTATGCCACCGACGGTGACTCACACCTGCAGCAGGCCGATGCATCGTTTCTTGACTTGTTCTTCGATAGTCCACAGGACCGGTGAAGTCCCTACCGACATCTGGCCAGCGTCCTCATCCGCGATCATATACAGGAATGATAGGAAGAGTGCATGAGCTGAGGAGCTGAGGCGATCGAATCGTTCCATAGACAAACCTACAAGACGGTGTAGAACACCAAACAAAAAAAGCGAAAAAAAAAAGCGAAAAAAAAACAAAAAAACGAAAAAAAAGAAAGCAAAAAGCGAAAAAGAAAAAACGAAAAAGAAAAAAGAAAGAGAAAAAGGTGTCTTTTACGTAAGATCAGCGGACTCCCGAAATGGAAGATAGTGGTTGGATTTCCTGTATCAGAGCCAGGATAATCTCCCAGCTACTCAAGCCAGTGGACTCTGTGGGACTCCATTTTCCGATAAATCAAAAGGCCAGGGGATACCTCGCAGATCTTCATCAACGTGTCCGTGAAACGACCGTGGTGACGACAAGCGAAGCAAAGATGCTCTCCCTCCAGCAGCATAAGCAGGCGTAAGAATCGACCTCAGTTGATGGAACTCCGGTACAGAATCCGACATTCGTCACTTCCAGAGTAACAACGGCGATCACTCGAGTTCAGTCGATCGAGCAAGTCTCTGAATTTGATCTTATACCCTTGTGAAGTGGAAGGAATAGCGGGTAGATGCTAAGGATCCACTTACCGATAAGCGGCCAATTTCCTCGGAAACGGACAAATATCACCACACGGAGGCAGCAAAACATGACAATTTGGGTCCGATTAGTCAGAGAAGACATCAAAGCGGTTTAGTCTTACATAGTGATTTCAAACTCAATGGGGCCAAGGTATGAGCACCCATATAGTGCTTCTCAACACTCGAAATTCGTAGTCCATTCCTTCAAGCGGATCTCCAAAGTATTAAGATGTGAGTTTTCTCTTGAAAATTTATTTTAGGAAATTTTATGCAGATTAACGGAGAAAAGGCGGGAGAATTATATGATTTAAAGCTTAAGCCTCGATGCCTTCTATTTATACTAATTCTTTGTTTCAAAAATCACGGAAATGAACTTGAGGAGCAGTATGCACTCTGCTTAGCCTATTCAAAAATCTGTGACTCATCTTCGCTTCTTACAGACTAATTCTGCAGTTTAGTGTTTGGATCTTTCCTAATCACTATACACGAATAATTTCCTATTCCTCTAGGATTTTATTTTAGATAATACTGAGCGATTTTACCATGTTTCATGTTTCCTAAATTAACGAGCACGCATTTCGAAGCAACGTCGACACATTAAGCCATTTTAATCACATTTAACTTTCTTTTATTATTACTTTAATTTATTTATTTATTCTTAGGAAATAAATTTCATTTTAATTCGTTTTTTTGCAAAATAATTTTCTTTTATTTTCATTTTCTAACAGATTTCAACATTTTCACTTCTACACTTACGGTTTCTGTTTTTCTTTTTGAGGTAACCCTCCTACTCGTCAGGTCCATTTAGAACAAAATTTTCGCATTTTTACATTTTGTCCTTTTTTGTCCTTTGGTATTTGAACTCGCTAATTAAGACCATATGTGCATAAAATGCGTGATTTCCATTGTTGCTGGAAGGGGGGGGACGTTTACATGGGTGAGCGTAAGCGGGTTTGAATACCGCGAACTGTTGAGAACTAACTGCGGTGCAGTACAACCTGTCGGCGGCAAGAGACTCATGAGGCCATCATATATATGCGATGTCACCAAGCCGAGCTAGGGGCTGCAGCCCCGAACCAAATCCAAGTCCTGACAGCTGGGCAGGACTTCTTCCCAGCTGCGCAAATCCAGAAACGTTAAAAATCGGATGTACTGAGTCTACTAGCTATGCCCGACTCTCACCAGTGGGCACCTCAACTCCGGCGGCCGACGCTCGCGCGGATAAGAGCCGCCATTCTGGCGTCCCGAGACTTCGGGCTCCTACGACTGTGGCGCGTCTCCTCCCAGGGCGGGCCGACTCTACGCTCACTCGTGCTCGCCGGTCATAAGCAACAAGTGTGGCTCGTAGTGGCTCAACGTCAGTCATTCAGGCGACATGCAAAATCGTCCGTCAAAAAGATACGTCGAGCCGGGGTTCATGCGCTGGCCACTCGACCTGGCAAGTGCCTCGATGGCCGGTAGCTACGTGACCGGTTGGCCACCCTCCATAGTGCCACATGGCGGGATGGCGCGACCTGCATTCGAGGAGAAGTCTCGATCAAGTGAGCACAGTTCAGACCAAATGTGTTCTTGCAGAAGGGTATATGGCAGGCTCGCGCAGCACCTCACGAATCGGATACCTGGTGGTCACAAGCCGGCATCCCAGTCACGGCTCACGTCAAAGTCCGCATGACCAGGAGATCGTCGATCCTCCCAGCTAGCGTGGAGTGCGCTCGAGGGTCTCACGAGATGGTGCACTTCGAGGAGCTCAAGCCTTGCAGCGCCTGGCAGAACCTCCTGCCAGGAGCAAATAAGCTCTACATTGTCGGTGATCTTTCATCGCATACTCTGAAGCTCCGATCAAGAAAAGTAAAGGTGTACATCACTCTCTTGTGCAGTGCGCCGTCCTCCGTCGAGGAATGTGGTGGTCCTCACTTGGAGAGCAGAGGAAAGGTAGATGCATCCGCTGGCTCCGCACGGGTCCGCCTCCCCTCGGCCTCGGTGAGGCCACTGAGCATCGTCCTCGGAGGGGCCGGTAGGAGCGCGTCAAGCGCGCCGAGAGCAACGGCCGCGCGACGCTTCGCCCGGCGGGCTCCCGCGGGACCGCTCGACGTCCACCGGCGGTAGAGCGACTCGGGCTCCGGTACGAAGGACCTCGGCAACCGAGGAAGCGCTCCAGTGATTAGCTGCACGCCGAGTCTGAGGCACCTTTGCGTGACAAGATAGAGGCGAGATCCCATTCCTACTGAGTCAGTGCGAGAGGCAAGGGCGAAGAATATCGTAGATGCATGGTGAGTGAGACTCCATGGCGCTGTTCCGTGATTTGAACGGCGTCAGCGTCCAGCCCAGACGAACATTGTGAGGTGGCACTGCCCGTCACCGTCACCACGCTCCTGACCGCCACGGGATAGGCCTTCCTCCAACGACTCTTGTCCTCTTGAAGCATGAGCTTTCCCGGAATGTAATTGCACCATGCTATAAAAGCAAAAGGAATGATCGATAGCCACGATCTTTGGTGCACGTGATGAAAGAATTTACTTTGGCCTAAAGGAAGGTTCATACCTCCAACGCAGTAGTCAGTCCAGGCAAGCGCGCGGAGAAGTCACTTCTCATCTGACTCGGGCGAACCATGGCCTCATGGACGGATGGGCCGTGAAACCAGCGATAACCAGTCCAGCGTCACAAGGAACTCAGGTCGAGAAAGGAAGGAAGGGAAGGTCGTCAATAGCCTCTGTGCCCTTGTCTCGAGGTAAATCGAACACGAACACCAAAACCACGAACGCAGCTCTCTGCTCCGGCAGCGTACGGAGGAGAGAGCAGTCTCCTCCATCGATGATCACCGGCCTCGGGGTCTTCCCCACTAAAGTAGTCTCGGACGTGAGTCACCGGGTACCAAGCCGGCCACCTGGCAACCACTGGCGATAAGTTCGTGCGATCAACCTCCCTACGCCTCGGCCGAATCGCCCTCGCTAGCGGTCTCTCGACCTCACCACCTCCTCGGTCCTGCCGCGACAGCCGAGAAGTCATCTGTAATCCTCCGGAAGTAACTCCCACCTCACCAAAGAGCGGGTGAAGCGTCAGTCGTATCCCGGAATCGATCCGAGAAAG
Organism: Silene latifolia; assembly: GCF_048544455.1. Lineage (NCBI taxonomy): Eukaryota > Viridiplantae > Streptophyta > Magnoliopsida > Caryophyllales > Caryophyllaceae > Silene > Silene latifolia. The sequence goes on from NW_027413307.1 coordinate 11,100, forward strand.
CGCGGACCGGGCTAAGGTTAGCCGCGACTTCCTGCTTCACGATATCCCTCGAGCCTGAACCCGGAGAGGACCAGCGCTCCACGCTCGATCATGGCCTCTCCTCGTATGAAGCCGAGACAGCTCGTAGTGCTCATCGGCAGGTCATATGTAGAAACGACTGGTGTTCCGAGCCTCCTATTATGATTTGAAACAAAGGTTATCTTTAGTTTTGGATAAATTTCTGAAAGTTTGAATGAAAAAAAAATGAAAGAGAATAGGTAATGAGTAGTGAATTCTTGTTTACCAAACTCTTCCACAGTCTGTGGGACGGTGACCCTACGACGACCATCCCGAGGGTGCCTACTCTCCCAGGTCTCGATAGCGCGAGGGCTCCCACAGAGTCCGACGACCTCGTGCAGCGTTGGCCGAGGTCTGGGGCCTCATTGCTCCTCCTCGGCGGCCTCCTCCTGGTGAGCCTGCGCCTCCGGTGGTATCGCGCGTCGGTGGCCTGCTCCTAAGCCTCCCTCAACAACGACGGCGTCTATCTCAGCAGGGTCTCCCATGATGAAGCCTCATCACACTCTGCATTAAAGTATTTAGGCGCGCGTCAGTCAATGACAATTGCTGTTGAGAGTTGTCGAGCCTCAGGAGCCACAACAGCGTCCTTACGGCCATCTTTGGTCATATTCCATATTAATCACTCGTGTGATAAATTTGGTCAAATCAAGCCACGAGTCAAGCCTAGTTAAAGGGTTCAAGCGAATTCGAGCGGCATTTCAGTTATACTGACGATTATGCCCTAGAAGGTGCCTGAAAAGTTGTCACAAACCAAAATTTCGAGATGACGGGAAGTTTACCCATCATCCAAGGATCCCAAATATCAAATTTCATATCCAGATGGACAATCTAAGGCTATTTTAAGCAATTTACGATTTAGGTAGTAAAAGCAGTCTCAAAATTCACTCAAGGGAGCAAAACTCGATGAAAATTCAAAGTAAATACGTGGTTATGTTCCTAACATTGCCTACTATCCATTTCTAGCATCAATTTGGCAAAGCAAATTCATTTGGGGAAAAAGCCCCAAATTTTCGATCAAAGATTCGAAAACCTAATTCTCCGTGACTCAAATTCGACAAATGTAAATGATTAATGCAGAGATTAAGACACATACCTCGATTAGTCATATTTAAGGCAAGCTTTTGAATCAACCTCAGTGGAAATGGTGAAGATTTGAGAGGAGAGAATTAGAAGGAAATGAGTTTCGAAATAATGAAGAATAAACCTACCGATTTCGCGTTTTGCGCGGAAAATGCCAAATTGGGGAAAGACGCGGCGAGGCGGCTGCGCCTCTTCCAGAGACGCAGCTCTTGCTGCGCCTCTTCCTGGTGTTCCCTCACTCTACAATTTTCAAAATTTAATTTATGAGTTCGTTATTAGTGGGCCCATCTTTGGTCAACTCTTCTTAGCAACTATTATATATTTTTTGGTCTAGTTTCGGCTGATTTTCTTTTCGCTTCGGTCCGCACATTTATCCAGCAGCCCAGTATTTTGCAGCATTGCTCCAACTCATTACCATCAAGTGTGATGGTATTTTGCGATCTTTTGCTCCCTCGAATTTCTTTCAGATGAAGATGTTCCCTAGTGATCTGTCACGGCCTTGATAGTGACTGCTGATCTTGCTCCTCAGAGATTTCTTTCACGATGATCAAGATGTTCCCCGTCGTCAATATTTCCCTGACAAGAGTTCGCTTGAGACCAGCATGGCCAGGTTCCCAGTGAGTTTCTCACAGAAGCGTCTGTTACTCAATATTTTTGTTTCCCAGTTAGAAAGCGGGGTATCGTTCTCGAAGTTCCTATACCCAAACCTTAACCATCTCTAAGTTGACTCTTATTGTTTGACCTCCTTCCCGTCGATGCTTTTCCTTTAGGGCCCACCACTAGCACGATCATATTATCTTTTGGGTCTTACCCTTACCAAGCTCCGGCCTCAAACCACCAACTCTACAAACTCAAGCATCTCGAGGGAAGAAGTCTCGGGGTATGGTCTCTTGTGGTGGCGAGCCTCCTTCGTAGTCTAATGGACTTTAAGCGATTCCCTCCCCAGGATGGTAATGAGACTCACAAATGTTCCAAAACTGAGCAGGTCCTTGGTTGAGACCCCGAGCAGCGCCTCGCGTCGCCATAGTCGACGGAGTTGTAATCTTGATTGACCTGATGGCTATACTTGTTTCGCCTTGTCAGCCTCGGTCAAAGTGGGGCTGTAGACACCTCATTTACGCACCTCCCGCTTAAACCACCGGTGATGATTGGGCGCATGTTTGATTACGGCGGAGCGATTTGTAGCCGATTCGTAAAATTATCGTCAAGTGATTGCTCAAATATTAATGTCAACCTCTTAGTTGTCATCTACGTCGTCGATCGTTTTGCGATAATTAGAGTTCATTTGAGTCAGGGTCAAGCGTCTCCATTTTCTAATAATATTTAAATCCAGTCGAATGTTTGGAATGTTAGGATATTTCTATTCCATATTTCATAAATTTTATCTTTTGGTAAATAATATCCCGTAATATTCACAAGATAATCCGAATTATTTAGTCCTACCATAACTCAACGGAAATCTTTCTTGAGAGGAAAACCTCCAGGAAAGGAGTGAGTCTTTAACGCCTCTTCAAAGGATCAGCTTGATGGCTCTTGCGCCTCTTCCCAGGCCCTTCTTTGCATGATTTACGTATCTTTTTTTATATCTTTCCGAGATTGTTTCCAAGAGTCTCGAAACCCTATTCCTTCACGTGATTAGTATAAATAGGAGCTTCGGCTCTAATATTTCTCACGTAGTGTCAGCCCTTCTCTTCTCCTTTGCATTCTAGACTTCGTTCTTACTAATTGCGCCTCGTTTCGGACTTGAGCCGTAGCTCGGATCTTCCGGGTACCAGCCTCTCCGTTGCATGCCAGCCAATTTGACCAACTACACTCAATCAATCTTAATTAATCAATCGTTTTCCTCTTACGAGGGCACTCTCTTTGCGTTAGCGTCGAGGCTTTCACTAATCGATATCTTAGTACATCTCGTTTCAAGTCAAGCATGTAAGTACGAGGTGTAATCTCTCTTTTATTTATTGTATTTTATTTATCATATCATTATTGTAGATGTATCAAAAAACACCATTAAAACGATTTCGTCGTGCTTTAAAACCTTTTTAGCAGTTTTCATGGCCAGGCGTCGAAAAGATAGCGACAGGCTATTTGCGCCTCTTGAAGGAGCGCGGTTCTCAACTGCGCCTCTTAGTGAAATTGCATGATTCTGCTTCTTTTCTTCTTCTTAAATCCTCTGTAATTCGTTCTTGTTAAGTATTTGATTTGTATTTGTTTGTTTCTTTAATTCTTTCACATGATAGTTTAATAATCACATGTAATTCGCCATTCATTAATATGTTTTAATCATCATAAGTCAGACTTAAATCCTAAATAATCCATATTTACGGGTTTCGTCATTAAATTCAAACCGGATTTTAGAGATTCAATTTAACCATATTGAGTTTAGGATTACCGTCATTGATATAGTTTCGTTTGTTCATTCACATGTTTGTCGTTATATTCGTTGTACATTCATCATGTTTAGAACTAGTTAATGTGATTTCAACGAGAGGACGTTCATTAACATCGCATTCATCACGTAATTAATTGGCGTGTATTCCGTCTCCTCCAGTGTTTCTACAAGCTTCATGACCATCGTTCCACATGCCAATTAGCACGCCGTAATCGCTTTCATCCGAATAAATATTCCCGATCCTTTAAATCACCCGATCGACATTCGCGATTTGCGGTTCGGACTTACGGCCCGAACTCACCCTTAGGAGCAGGCGCAGCGACGAAGCTAGCTGCGCCTCTTCAGTAGGCGCCGATCTGCCTTTGTTCGAGATGAGTTACTGTCCTAAACTCGTTTACGCCTTGACCTAGTTTAGGTTAGTCTCGTGTAACCAACTATTGTTAGGTATTATCACCTGTATTTTTTTTTTTGAGTTCGTTAATTTATTTGTTTTATTCTTTTGTTCGTTTTTCTCAAATTATCCGCGTTTTGAAGGTATTTTCGGCATAGTGCGCCTATTACTGATTGTAATTAATGTAATTTTCATTATTGTAATTTATAGTGTTGTATTTCTTTCTTTGTTTTGCCTTGGCCTGTAAATGAAGCATTAACTCGATTTAGACGACTGTTATGCTAGTTGGTTGTCCAGCCTTCGACTTAGTTAATCTTCACATGTTAGGATTAAAAACTTGGATGTTGGGTATTGCATGCATATAGCAAACGATATATCATACGAATAAAATCCCCTAATCATTAGTAGAGGCCGCCATTCGAGGCGGGCGGGATTAGGTGTTCGATCGAAAAGAGCCTGTCGTACCCTCCCTTACTCGGATCTCTGCGAACACCCGTGTTCATTTAATAAAGTCATTCTAGACATAGAATGCTAAGTGCCGATTATGAAGTGTTCATGTCTTTACTTTGTGTCTTGATATGACCACGAGGTATTGAAGAGCAGTTCCAATTTCCCGGCAAAAATTGGTGTGACTCCGAATAAAAATTACAACGCTTGTTCTTCTCTCTCCCAAAAAGCGCCCCCGTGGGCGGCCCGTATCATTACTCGGATGAAATTATTGTTTAAAGAAACAATTGGATTTGAATGAATTATTATAAATATGATTTATAAATTGGTAAAATATTTTTGTATGAGTAATTTATGATTACTAAGTCGATTTTGTATATGACGTATTTTTATTAATACGTTGATTTTAACATGTTAAAAATATACAAATAAATTTATGTTAGCATATGACATGTGAATATACATTTGACAAAAATAAAATGATTGTCATCCATTTCGAGGTGAAGAAAAAAGGAATATATATACACATTGCTTGTGTTAATTAAGATTAGTGGAATTCATTATTATTACTCTAATTTTAGGCATGCATACCTAGTGTCTTTTGTGTAAGAGCACAAAGACCATGCATTGGCCATTTCCCCTCCACCCTACCCGGTTTTCCCTTGGAAAGAACAAGGGTTCTTTTGCCTATTTTATTTTATCATTCACCATATGAATGGGTGTTAGATAATTATTATTCATTCACTTCATATTATTATTTTTAGAGAGATAAAAATAACACTCTTCCTCTCCTCTTCTCCTACCCGGTTTTAGGAGTATAAACCAAACAATTTTGGTTCAATTTTTCACAAGATTAATATTGTACTAGCTCATATAATATTAATTAGATTAAGAGTTAGCTTTGGGTATAATTCCTAAGGAGAGATCCTACACTTGGATCTTGTTTCTTCCATTAAAGGAAAGCTCAAGAACAAAAGAAAAGGAGATTTCTTTTGTGCCCATAAAACTTGAAGTTTCTTTCTCATTTAGTATGTATTTAATTCATGCATGTTAAAATTTACGGTCCTAAAATGTTTTAGGATATTTTGGTTATATTCTGGATTTTTCATTGTTCATATTATACAATAATGACATTTAAATGTGATTTTATGAGTAAAAATGTCATTTCGATCTAAAATTAGCTATACTTCAAATTTTCGGTGATTTTTTGATATATTTGTCACATATATTATTTTGAGATAACTATAAATTTTCATAATTTTGGACTTGTTCTGGTCTAGAAAAAATGGATTTTTCATTATTAAAATGGAATAATGTAAAATAATTGGCTATAAAAGTCTTTTAGCACGGTTATGAATTTTGAAGAAAAATAAGCATAAATAGTGACATTATTAATTAAATTAATAAGTATAATCTGACTTTTGAAAAGTTAATGAAATAAATTTTTCCATGTTTTATGATTATTTTATTAAAAATCGATGCTTATAACATTGTTTTTAGGAAAAATTTGAAATTTTAACCTAAGATTTTGAACATTATGAGTGTCATGGTAATTTTTCCAGAATGTTCATGAATTTAAATTTCAAATTTTGAATTTATTTGAAATTTTGTGATTTATTTGAAGTTTAATAGCTTATTTTGTAATTTTTGGTCCATTTATGAACAATTTTGTAAAAATATGGGTTAATTATGGTCAAATTATTAGTGAAGACTAAATTTTGAGTCCTAAGAGGTTAGGGTAATTAACTTATGCATAAATATGAGTTTATGTATTTTGTGATTATAAAATGTTGAAATCACGCCGTCAGTAAGCAGAAGTAATATACGATGCTGCATTTTTCTTTTATGATTGTCATAATTTTTAATTTATGTAATTTTGAATTATAATGGCGATACATAAAGGCGGTGTTACCTCGAGATCGTGCCACAACCGAAGTTCAAGGGACCAATGGAGTTGGTTTCGAATATGTAATAGTTAAATAGTTTTTCTATTTTAGGAAAGGCCATACTAGGATTTATTTATTTTATGCTTGCATTTTATTTATATGTCACATACCATACGCTAAATGCCATAACTAAAACATGCATCTTTATCAAGTTTATCGTAGTGTCAATTAAATTATCGTAGTTCACGCTTTAGTTCACTTAAAGCGTGATAGATAATAAATTGACATGACCTCTCGCTAAAACAAACAATTGAGACATGGCCTTACCAAATAGTAGAAACATTGAAAACTGTTTAGGGGAGTCTGTTCAGCCTCTAAAGGTACAAACCTTGTTACGTAGTCATATCACAATGTTCTTGCCGTTTGCTCCAGCAATAATTTCGATACAACTGAGAACTTCATTTTGGGATAGGTTGGATGCGAAACCTTAACTTCATCACTTCTTCTAAACCACCACTACTACTAGACCTCGTGTGAGTCCGTCTCAGGAAGACTGCCTCCTTTAATCTATGGGGTCTTTGTCTTTAGAGATAAGGTGCCAAAGCTGGTGGGAGGCTCTCGGCAATCAAGTTCTTGCTTCAAAGGGCAAGGTTCGAAGAAGAAAATCAAAAACTTCAAGCAAGTTAATGATAGTGCCATTATTGCTGGCATGGGACTGGCTTGGGTATCCTATGTCATTTGCTGAAATATAGGGAAGGACTCATTTACTCCAAAAGGTACAATTCCTAAAGAAATTTATGTTATTGATATAAATTATACCCACCTAGCATGGGTACTAGATACGGTTGCCAGGGTTCTCACCTTTGTCATTTTACGTGGTTTAAGAGATGTGGAGAGGCTTGCTTGAGGGAGATGTGGATACGCTTGAAATGGGCTGGGGTAAGCGGCGAATCAAGAAGACATGTTTTAGCTTTGCGAATGGTTTGGTTGTATTTGCATGTTGTTTTTATGTGCCTACACTCTCACAAACATTATTTGATAATACATCTTTGGACATGGGCGGTTGTTTTGTCGTAGAACAATCGTTGTACTGGCTTTCTGGGCGACAGTTATGATAAGCTTTACTCTATCGATAGCATTTCGTTTTAGAGACCTCACAAATCCGACTAATGACCATTTGTAACATTCAATGAAACTCAAATCAAGTGACCCGGTGACGTTCATTTGGCATTAATAAACTGGTCATAAGCGAGAATTATCAAAGATTGTTTTCTTCACTAATGTGATTACGTTTGATTATCAATCATTTGGTATGCGAATATTGACTTCTTGGCAAATGACCATCATCCTTTTAGTGGTAAAGGGCCAGAGGTAGTGAGCTGGCAGGACTCGCATATTGAATTGTTGGACGTGGTATAAACTGGTAGTGATTATATTCTTTGTAGCTGCGTGACTTGAAGTGGGCATGGGCATGTATTTATTGAAACGCAGAGTGAAGCGTTTGAAGTTCAGGGAATTTCAAGGCAAAGTAGAGAACCAATTGAACAAAGGTAAAAAGCACTGCGTCTTGGTCGTGGTGGTGAATGCCTTAGTCTTTGAATTTGATTGCACTTTGAAAGGTTGTGGTATTTATATCATAACTTTATATCCCGAAACACCGCAACTCAATGGTGTTGATGAGAATGAACCTACTTATTATAGTTCGATCATGATGAGTCAAACCGAAGTTGCCGACTCGTTTTGGGATTTCATTCCAACCGCATCGATCTTTCAACAATAGTCCAATTAAATCACCGGAAAAGACCTATATGAGATGTATTGTAAGATCCTCAAATATATCCGGCATGAAGATCAGATGATGCTACGACAAAACCAAGAACGACAAATGTTGTAGCCCCAAGATGTCCGTGCACTTTTAGTTAAAAAGGTGGTAGGTTACTTTAAAATCAAGACCAAAGTAGTTTGTGTTCTCATTATATTTTCTATAAAGAGATTTAAGTTGAGCGGGAGAAATTTTTGAACTTAATAAGATAAGAGCCAAAAACTTGGAGAACGCAAAATTTGAGGCCGTTTAACGTGGATGGGATCCACTAGAAATCGGAACTTTGCCATCCGCTCGAAAATATGACTCTATCAAGACGAACACTATGTGTTACCTTATGGAAAGTGACGAGCCCGCCACCTACAAGGCCGCACTGGTTAGTCCACTTTCCCATCCTTTTGAGGATATTAAGTCCGAAATGATTCTATGCTTGAAAACCAAGTTTGGGACTTTGTAGAAATTTGCCTAAAGGCAAGACCCCTTCAATGAAAAATGGATATTCAAAGTCAAGAATGGCATAGAATGACATGATGATGTCTACAAAGTTAAATTTTAGTGGCAAAAGGATTTACCCAAGTCCAAGGTCTCCATTATGATGAGACTCGCCTCGTAGCCATGCAGATCCATACGGATTTTGTTAGCGATTCCGCATTTCATGATTATGAAATATGGCAAATGGATGTCAAAACCGCTTTTCTAAATGGGCATTTAGAGAAGGAGGTGTACATGATACAACAGAAGGTTTTGTTTGATTCTAAAATCCTAACAAAATGTATAAAGCTTAAGAGATCCATTTATGGTCTTAAGCAAGCATCTAGAAGTTGGAATCATCGATTCAATCATGTTATAAAAAAGGAAAATGGTTTCACTGGAAATGTTGAGGGAACCATGTTTATAATGAAACAAATGGAGCAATGTTGTGTTCCTAATCTTGTATGTCGATGACATACTACCATTGGAAAAAATGATATTCCAATGTTGTCTTTCATAAGAAGTGGTTAGGTAACCACTTCCAAAATGAAGGATTTAGTGAGAGGCACAACGATATTAGGTATCCAGGATCTACAGAGATGTACTCCAAGAGGATATCAGCACTAAGTCAAGAGTCTTATGTTGATAAGATTCTTAATTTATTCGGCGATGGACAAATCGGGGTTTGGTCAATGGTAACTAAACGATATTGAGCAAGACTCAATGTCCTCCTCAACCCCATGATGTTGAACGGCATGAAGGAGATCCTTTACGCTTCATATTGGATCAATCATGTATGCCGTGATATACATCGCATACTGATGTCTCCAGTATGCCTTGAGCATGACGAGTAGATATCAAGGAAAATCCAGGTGAGAGTCATCGATTTTTGTCAAGAACATCCTTAAGTACTTGAGAAGAACTAAGGACTTTATCCTTGTGTTTGAGGAGACATCGACCAGGTTGTGTGTTAATGGATACACGGACTCAAGTTTTCAAAGATAGAGATGACATGAAATCGCAAGGTCGGTTTTGTTTTTATGCTCAATGGTGGTGCCCGAAGAGAAGCCGGAGGAAGCCCAGAATCGCGTGATTCAACAACGAGGTCGAGTTACATAGCAAAGATCGTAACACTTGAGAAGCTATGTGGATCAAACAATTCACGGAAGGTCTAAAAGTAGTACCTACCGCCAATGATCCCATCACTCTCTGGCTGATAATAGTGGGACGATCTTCAAGCTAAAGGAGTCAAAGTCTAGTAATAGATCTAGACACGTACTTAGAAAATATCATGTAATAAGAGATTTTATTGAAAGAAAGGAAATTACGATTTGTAAGGTTGGGACGGATTGGCAACATAGCCGATCCGCTCCAAGCCTTTATAAAGCTAAGCATGATGGACATGTTCGTCCATGGGACTTAAACGTACCAAATTTTGTTAGATTTTGAAATGAATAAAAGTGTTGTTTTTTTCATGTTCATAATCACATTTGTCTTTATCTTTATTTTATACATTTTTACATCCAAACGGGTTGTAGAGACAATTGAACCCCGTTAAAGTGAAAACGGATTAACATAGTATTCGCCCATAGTCACTTTGGACGAGGTGACGTCTAAAGTGACTAGAGTGTGAGGCGATTGATGGCAAGTTCAAGTGCCATAGAGTCATGTGAGATGACTAGTCGATCACATAGGCATATGTTAGGGAACATTTGTCGGGCCTTATGACCGCTTTATAGAGTTCTGGCAAATTTATATAGCCTGGTCAAGAGAGCGAGAGCTACTATAGTATTCAAATGAGTCGATTCTTTTGACTAAAGACTATTCACCTAAGATGGCACAGTTTCAGATTAACTTTGATTTGTGCTACTACGACCTTCGTAAATGGGGTCAAATGGGCATATTTTGGGTTATGATGGTGGCTAGTCAAGGAATGAGTGCGATAGAATTGTCCATCCCTTAGTCGGGTTATAACAATATCTCGTGGCCACTCGAGGAGTAATGAATCGAAACGCGGCCACGCTTCGAAGGTATCTAGTGGATAAATCCGCCAATCGCTTATTCTCCAGATCGAGGAAACCACTCGATATGATCACTTGCAAGTACGACCAAAGACACCTTGCATCGAGGGAGATAGTAATAGACAAGAGAAGTTAATTAAGATTAGTGGAATTCATTATTATTACTCTAATTTTAGGCATGCATACCTAGTGTCTTTTGTGTAAGAGCACAAAGACCATGCATCAGGCCATTTCCCTCCACCCTACCCGGGTTTCCTTGGAAAGAACAAGGGTTCTTTTGCCTATTTTATTTTATCATTCACCATATGAATGGGTGTTAGATAATTATTATTCATTCACTTCATATTATTATTTTTAGAGAGATAAAAATAACACTCTTCCTCTCCTCTTCTCCTACCCGGTTTTTAGAGCGCAAAACCAAACAATTTTGGTTCAATTTTTCACAAGATTAATATTGTACTAATTTCATATAATATTAATTAGATTAAGAGTTAGCTTTGGGTATAATTCCTAAGGAGAGATCCTACACTTGGATCTTGTTTCTTCCATTAAAGGAAAACTTAAGAACAAAAGAAAAGGAGATTTCTTTTCAGGCCCATTTAAAACCGAAATACCCATTGTAAGAATAATGTTTCTTTCTCATTTCTTTAATTAGTTTGCATGCATAAGTTCCACCTTTAATTTTATGACAAATTAATTTTAACATATATGAGTATGTTAGTATGTATAAAGATCTACATTTCCTTCAAAACTAACTCAAACCCGTCGACAGGCATACACAACACGAAATAAAATAAATAAGAACTGCCCTCAAGGAATAAAAATTCTCTCGAGATGATTGAAATGAACGATACAAAGACAGATAGGGCAATTGCCTCCCAGTGGCGCCAAAATTTGACAGGGGGTTGTCGTATACCTATAAAAATAACTAACTAAACTAACTATATAGCTAGGGAAGTCAGGTCGATCTCCTCAGGGAGGCAAGATATCTGTAAGAGTTCGTCTATTTGGTCACAAATGGGGGGTGTTTATAATTTGATTTCTAAACTAAAAAGGGGAAAAGGAAGAGAAATAAAGAAAGAGCAATTAAGGCAGAATATGAGTGATAAAGTATCAATAAAGAGGGGACATGTCGATTTGGTTCACTACGGTAGTCCAGTTGACTTAACCGTAAACAACTTAGGTAAGTTATCACAGACGGATATGGAAAGGTCCTTCCAGTCCACTTTCTATCCTAGATTACCACTAACTTAACTTCCGTCCTAAATGGGGGGTAGTCTCTGTTCAAAGCAGTCTATTTAGTCCAATCTTCCGATCCAGGATTAAATTTAACAGCATTAAAAGGTGACTCTAAGCGTGCACTCAACTAAGTCGGTAAATACGATTATATTGCTATGGTGACAGAATCTCATAATTAATTGCGTCTAACTTATTTACTACATCGTCACATTTTCTACCGTAGATCCCCTAATCCCGACATGAAACAGATTTAGCTACTCATATCGCTATTAATACTGCCAATACTAATAACAAAGAAATAACCAACATTCAACATCATAAAACAATAATAAAAATGCATAAAAAGTAAAGGGGCAAGAATTAAATGAAGCAAAACAAGTAATTAAAGTAAACAAATGAAAGATTAATATTAAAAAGGGATAAAGAGATTACAATCGCAAGAATCCGGCGTAAAGAACAAACAAATCCGAGCGAAGTGACCTCGAAAGTAAAAGTTACAGGTAAAGAAGAAAAGAGAACGCGGTCTTTTGTGGAATGATAGAAAAACTAGATAAAATGGAATGTATGATAAAATATAGATAAAAGATCCTAATGACCTAGAAGACGTGATGCTTAAATAGAAAAAATGCTAAGTCCAAAAGCTAAACAGTTCACGGGCTAATTAAAGCCCACGCCATCAAAAACCACTCGATCGAGTAGTCTGAAACCACTCGATCGAGTAAAACTCCAAGAAATCTACTCGATCGAACATAAATGTTACTCGATCGAGTAACCTCACTTTTCAAACTCTTCTTGATCGAACAGAAAATCGCCGATCGACCAACCCGACTATAGGAAACCACTCGATCGAGTGGTTAAACAGCTCGATCGAGTATTCTTCCTTCAAATCAGCTCAAACTCGTGCCCGACCGCCAGAATCGTAAACTGTCTTCACACATCCCAACGCAGAACTCACTCCGGAAAATCCCGTCTCCTCAAAATGCATGCAAAAAGGACGAAAAATGGTACGATTCAACTACTTTCGCGTTCATTTCTACAAAATGGACAAAACGAACAAAAGTAGCCAATTCGGGGGCAAAAGCAATATAAACGATTTAAAAAGTACATAGAAATACGTGCTAAAATAGGCTAAAAGACTATAGAAAATGCACGTATCATAGCTTCAAGAGTGATATGAGGGGACACTTTGTCCCGAGCACATCCGTCCAAGTCGAGGCCGATTTCGATTCTTTACCATGGCCGACGATATAACCCATTACGGAGTACTATCGCCGATTTATAGAGTTATTACGGTGACGCAGAGGATATGCGAGATGGGTCAATCGGAGTTTGGCTCTTCGTTTTTGAAAAGGGGTTCGCACCGAAGATCAAGGATAGATTACCACTGGGTACTCACATATCCGAAAGAGGTATATGCACGAGCAGAAACCACCGAGAGTTTAGTGGACTTAGCCAAGGAGGCTAAGGAAAGGCATGCTAAGAAAAGGAAGGCAGAGAGTGAGAGTGGCAACCAATCGGGCCATAAGAAAGGCAATCACAATCAGGCTAGGATCTTTTCCGGGAGGATCGAGTTACAGGGGGATCTCGAGCTTGGGGTGAGGAGGCGGCTAGAGTACTAAGGATAAATCCAACCTTACTTGCCTTCAATTGTGACTGAGTGGGTCATAAAGAGGCATGAGTGTACTAGTGCTAGAGGGGGAGGAGGCTTTCTAGGACTTATCGTGAAACTTTTCTGCTCCAAGCCAAAGTTTTGCTAGCAAAGGAGCCATTTGGGTCGTGGGCAATCATGAAGAGGCGGAACAACAACAATGGAGCCTACAACCGCAACAATGGAGGGTCTTATCGTCCAGAACTTGATGACGAATAACTCCAGAGCTGCCGACTACCTCGACTACCACGGCCCGAGTGGAGGTCAGAAAGCTTGATGGGGAATCTCTTTATGATGGGCAAGCAGAAGTAAGAATGACGCTCACGTTATTCTCGGTACCTTTCTTGTTCATAATACGACATCTTTATCCCTGTTTGACTGGGGCAACCCACTCTTTTTGTGTCCAGGAGTCATGCCTTAGTTATGGGTTTGGAAGAATATAAACTGGTGAAAGATAATGTGTTTATACCTTCTGGGAGAGTCGATGTCCTGTTCTAAGTTGTATAGGATGTGTCCATGTTGGTAGGGAAGTAGACCTGGAAATCAACTTGTTAGAGTTTCTATGGATGGTTTGAGGTTATCATCGGGATGGACCTGGTTGGGCAAGTATGATGCTAAGATAGATTGCCGACAAAAGAGGGTGTCTTTAAAGGGGCCTAAGGGAGTCAAGGTATCATATATAGGGTTGGTGGTGAGACCTAAGCTTAAGTTTATCGCGGTAATGACTCTAAAGTCATGTTTGAGGAAAAAGTGTTATTTGATCCTTTGTCATGTGAGGGATATGCGTGTGGAGGAATCGTCGGCGTCGACATACACTGTGGACTTGTGGTTAGGGAGTTTGGTGAGCGTTTTCTAAATGAGATATCAAGGTTACCGCCTAAGAGAGATATCGACTTTAGTCTTGAGCTCAAATAGGGGACTCGGACCTATATCTAAAGCACCGCATCGGATGGGGCCTAAAGAGTTGAAAGAGAGAAGAAGCGGCTGAATGACTTGTTAGACAAAGGGTACATTCGGCCTAGTGTGTCACCTTGGGAGCACCACTATTTGTTTAGAAAAAGAAAGACGGGAGTATGAGGCTATGCATCGATTTATAGGGAGCTGAATCATGTCACAGTGAAGAATAGGAATGTTTTCACAATGATGATGATCTTTTTTCCGCTGATGAGTGGCGGGAAGGTGTTTTCTAGATCGATTTAAAGGTCGAGTTATCACCAATTAAAGATAACGGATGAGGATATTCCTAAAATAATGTTTTATTCACTATATGGTCACTATGAGCACGTCAGCGATGCCTTTGGGATGACTAATGCACCAATAGGTTTCATGGATCTTATGCACTAGATTTTCACCCGTTCTTATAGGTTTGTGGTCATCTTTATTGATGACATCTTGATCTACTCTAAGACTAAGGAGGGCAGGAGCATTTTGAGGTTAATCTGCAGAGACCTTGCCGAGATAATCGATTTGTATGCCAAGTTATCTAAGTGCGAGTTTTGGTTGGAAAAGTGGCTTTTAGGTCATGTGATATCAAAGAAGGGTGTGTGGTGGATCTGGTAAGATGAGGTAGTGACCAAGTGGGAATTAGAAGAATGTTGCTAAGATTCGGAGTTTCTTGGGTTTAGGCGGCGCTACAAGAGGTTCGTAAAGGACTTTTCTAAGGTCCTAAGATCTAAAAGCGGCTTTGATGCGGAAAAGACCGGATTTCGTTGGGATGAGAATTGTGAAATGGCATTCCAAACCTTAAAGGAGCGTTTGACCACAGCTCATATTCTAGCTCTACGAGGAAGTGAGAACTTTGAAGTATACATCGATGCCTCAAAGAATGGTTTGGGTTGTGTGTTGGACGAGAATGGAAAAGTTATCGCTTATGTGGTAAGGTGAAGCCGTCGATTAGAAGAACTATCCTACTCACGATTTGGAACTGGGTGCGATTGTTTTTGCTCAAAAGATTTAAAGGCAATATCTTTATGGGGCGACCTTTAAGGTGTTTTCAGATCATAAGAGCTTAAATTATATCTATACGAAAAGAATTTGAACATGCGACAAAGGCGATGGATTGAGTTGATTGGGGACTATGACATGGAGATCATCTATTACAAGGGTAAGGCTAATGTGGTAGAAGATGCTTTGAGTAGGAAGAATGTACATTCGTTGTGTCTGAATATGTCTTTAATGGCGAGAGATGAGATGTCTAAGATGGGGATCCATATGATTCGAAAGGGGATGCCATCGGGGACTTGACTATCGAACATAATTTGTATTATGACATAAAGAGGAAAACAGAACTTAATCCCAAGATTCAAGAGTGGAAGTCAAGGTAGAGAGTGGTACACTTCGAGGTTTTCTATCCACGTGAGATGGGAGTGTTCGTTTTGATGGGAGATAGTGTACCCTAGTGACACGGACTTGAAAAACTTGATCATGACGGAGGCTTATTGCACTCCTTATTCAGTTCATCCGAGTGGTGAGAAGCTTTGAGGACTTAAAGAAAACGTTTTGGTGGCCGAGTTCGTGGCTAAGTGTCTAACTTGTCAAACAGTAAAGAGTGAACAACGCAGACCACAAGGTAAGATTCACTCACTTGAGGTACCTGTGAGTGGAAATGGGAGTCGGATCTCTATGGACTTCATCGTGGGGTTCCGGGACTAAAGCGAGTAACAATATAATTTGGGTGATCGTCGACCGTTTGACAAAATCGGCTCACTTCATTCCGATGAAGGATACTTCGACTAAGATACACTTAGCCTTGGGCTATCAAGCACGTGGTTCTGTCAAGGCATGGGGTGCCAAAGACATAGTGTGTCGCCCAGATGCGAGGTTTATCACTGCTTTAAGCAGAGTTGCGAATTTGATGGAACTGCCTTGAGTGAGCACGACCTTTCATCTTGCGCTGACGGATGGTCGGGGAGGGCCTATCGCAGGCCTTGGAGGATACCGAGGGCTTGGCCATGGAGTTACAGGTGGAAGGTGGGAGGATAGATCGGACTTGATAGAGGTTTTCATATAACAACAGCTCTCACACACAAGATTTGGGTGACACTTAGTTTGAGGCTTTGTATGGTAGGAAGTGCAGAGTCCGATATGTGGGAGAGTAGTGCTAAAGCAGTAGTTTAGGACCACAGATGGTGCAGGGATATGAGTGAGCAAGTTCACTTTGATTCGCCAAAAGATGAAAGCATCTCTGAAGATCGCCAAAAGAGTTATCAGATTTGCACCTGCAGGACATTGAGTTTGCGGGTTTGTGACAAGGTTCTTTTCAAAGTGTCACCTATGGAGGTGATGAGGTTTGGCAAGAAAGGTAAGTTGAGTCAAATTAGACGGTCCTTATGAGATCTTAGACGGCGTGAGGTGAAGTAGCTGCTCGGCTAGCTTTACCATCCTCGATCGGGTCCACGCCGTGTTTCATGTTTTCATGACTCTAAGAGCAAGATGTGAGCGTTTCATCATAATGTACTGAGGTTGAGAACATAGAGTTGACGAGTCCTTAACTTATGGTGGAGGTTCTAAGAGATCTTAGATCGGAAGGTGCGCAAGACAAGGCAGTGAGACCGTCTTATTAAAAATACTTTGGTCTAATCACAATGTGTAAGAAGCCATAGGAACTGAGAAAGGATATGAGAGAGCCGTTTTCCCTCACCTTTTGATCAGTTATGTTTGGTCAGGAGGAATGCTATGTCTTTTGAGGGGGTAGGAGATGGTCTATGCATTTTTGGGGTTAATGCGGTCACCATAGTTGTGTTTTTGTCATCTTTTGAGGTTGGGATGAGTGTTTTGTCATGTATAGTTGGAGTTGTTGGTACCTTTGAGTAGTTGTGGTTGTTGTCGTTGAGCAGGTAGTGTTGTGTTGGTGTTTTTTTGGGTATGGTATGAACTTAGGAGGCGAAGTTTGTTTTAAGGAGGAAAGGCGTAAATACCACGGTTTAGAGTCTGTTTGTCGGCCGAATAAGGCAAACTCGACCGAAGTAATGTGTCGTGTGTTAAGTACTCGGCGAGTACTCTTGGTACTCGGCGAGTATCCGATCCCGACAAGAATTATTTTGCCCGGTTTGGTTAAGGATGATTAAAGTTATAAATCGTGTTTTAACAGTTTTACATTTCATTTTACCAAAAGCTAATTACTTTCTACGTTAACTAATCATCCTTAATCACTCCCAAGACCTTTGATCGTTCGTGAGTCTTTGTTCATCTCTCTCGCGTCGATTGCGTCGGTAAGTCACTAGTTCCATACCTTTTTTGTTAGAGTTGTCTTTTAGGGTTTACCCTAATGTTGAATTGGGGAAAGGGTGATTGCATGTTGTGATTGATTGTTGTGGTTATTATTAGGTGAAAGATTTAGAAGAGCGCTTTTAGCCTCGATGTATACTGTGATTAGGATCAGTGCTAAGGTAAGGTTTCCTACTCGAGTTTAAGTTTAATTGATTTAAGATAATTATGATTGTATTGGCATAATTAGTATCATTGTTGGCTTGTCTTTCTTGATTGTTGGAGTTGTGGTTGATTGACTATATTGCAGGAGGTGCTTCCAAGGTGAGTGAAAGTCATTTAAAGGGAATATTCATCATTCGTCCCTTGTGCTTTCCCGTCACAAGGGGGATGTGCACATTAATGGACATGGGTTGTTTCTCGTTGCGATGAGTGGGGCTTTAGGTGGCAAGGTGCGGTCCCCCCTTTGCTTGATGTGGATTACTCTGTTGTGGCGGTGTAATAAAGCGAGGACTACACGTTAAGTGTGTAGTCGGAGATGAGACATGATTGACATTGGAGGATGGTTGTATAAGTTGTTGTCATGGTTGTTCTTCATATTGCTTTTCTTGATTATGCAAAGTGAATCGATCCGTTGTTGTTTTGTAAAGCGTGGTGATCCGTTCGGGGATGGTGGAGTGACGATGTGTGGTTATCTTTAGTCGGGACGAGAATGTGATGTCATCACTTCGAAGCCCAGAGCTTAAACGTTACGAGTTTAGATGTCACTAGTACAAAAATATTTATTTGCGGCTCCAAAAAAAGGGGCATTTTTTGGGCGAATTTTTGATGTAGCTTTGACAAATGAGGGACACAAATAGCATTGCTATTTGTAGGCGTTTAAAAAAAGCAATAAATTCCTATTTGCGGCGTTTGTTTTGAAAAACATCGCAAATAAGTCTTATTTGAGGCGTTTGTGAGAAAAACGGAAATAGCATTTTGTAACATGTGAGCTTTTTGTATTTATAATAATAAAAAATATTTACAATATCATCCATATTATGTGATTCCATCATCGGAAACTAAGTCTAAGCTACAACGTATATGTAATCTACTTAGCCAAACACAATCATTAGCCTTCACCCACAAAGTACTCATCTCGCTAATCATTTTGAAATTTAAATGTGAAATTGAGTCGGAAATCGGATTTTGTGTTGGGGCGAGATAATCACTTTGAGTTGAAGGTCAACTGCATTTGTTTCTCTCGAGTCCACGTAACATGTAGTATGTAACCGGCTTTGCCAATCTACAAGTCTTCCTCTACGGCTTGAATATGATTGAAAGATCCAAGAAGCTAATATCAAACCTCTCCTCAACACGGACAACAATCCTAAAGTAGCACAATCGAAAACAAATGTTCATCGTTTTTTCCTCCTACTTCACATAAGACACACACCTATCGATTAAGTAAATACCCATTTGTGAAGCTTACATACGTATTGAGAGCCTTTTTTGAATCAGCAAGCAATAAAAGAATGCTTTGGTAACAACCAATTATCCCACACATCCATGAAATAGCATTCAAAGGAAAAAAAATTGTGCTATTATTTTACTGAAGAAAATAACCAGACGTATGATTGAAATATAATAAATCTCTAATATATTTTTCCACTAAACAATTTTACATGATTTTAATAAATATTCTAAATGCATACATCAAATAGACAATACTCCAAAACTAATTACAAGGGCATTAAAATACAAAATTTAAAAGTAACTCAAGTTTAATTCTAATCTAATAGACGTCCGTTTACTTTTCCGTATGATATAGCGACATCCATTCTTTGGTATCTTTGTTGGGTGTGGTTTTGCGAGGGAAACACGGCCCCCTCGTGAGTCCTGTGTTTGTGCGTTCATCATCAAAAATCCTGAGAGATAGTCGGCATCAAAGGCGAGCAGTGGAAACTCATGATCATTGGCGAGGGGAATGTGAAGCGATGAAACAACATAAAGCACGATTTGTTAGCTAGAATAATAGATAAAATAGAACCACAACGAGGATTATATCGTGTTTAGTCCGGGATTATCGAGATCAGAAAAACAATGAAAAAGTTAGAAGGAAAAACCGGAGCCCAATGAACATGCGTATCCTTAAAAGACTATTTGTGTTTTACAACCAGGATGTGATGCATTGTTGTGGCCTAGATTTAATACCATGTTAGTGCCATACGGATTAACTTTCTGTGAGAAAAGATTACTCCTGAACACGAATTGAGCCAAGCTCGACATGGTTTCATACCACATTAAGTACTAGTAGTGGAGAAAGTATGATGACAGACTAAATTTATATTCTTATCCATAGCAAAACTTAAAGTATGAGAAACAAGTAAGCAGGAGATCTTTGATGAATGCGTATCAATGCCCAGAGCGGACAAAGTTCTCAAAAGTCCGTGTAATACTCGTATTTTAGTTGGAGTACTGGTCGAGTACTTGGTTGGTACTCGGTTGTGTGTGTGTTACTCGGCCGAGTGCACTTGACCGAGCAAACCCAGGTTCGGCGAGTTTGATGGTTTTTATTCCTGCTTTGACAAAGGGTTTTGTTCATAATCCTTAAGTCTTTTTCTAATTTCATTTTAGCATCTAAAACCTTTTTCTAAACCTAGAGAGAGGGAGAGGAAGAAGAGTTTGTCGAGCCTTTCTATTGATAAGAGATTTCTCACCTATTTCAACCTAATTCGATTCCCTTGTTTGTAAGTCGATTTCATTCAATTGTTTATGTTGTTTTAGATTCTTCTTCTTCGAAACGTTTGTAAAGGGAATCCCGTTTATTTGAAGTCTAGTTTATGCATATCAAATTTCGTAGTCTAATTCCTTATTGTTTGTTCTAATCGATTTATTTATGAACCTATCGCTAAAAAAGTCAGCGAATCTGATTTGGTTGTGGAAAATGATTTGAAACCCTTATTTATATGTCGATTTAGTTTTGGATCTTTTTCATACATCATCTCTGTAGAGTCTATATGACAATAGGATTCGGAATTACCAAAAAATGATGTTTTAAACGCGATTTATGAATCGATACTTTTTATGCAACGAATTCTGTTAGCTTTCGAAATCAGTCGAAAACCCTTGATAAGTTTAGAATTTGAGAAACATTCGTTAGATTAGAGTTGTAGCTAAGACTCATGGGGTTCCAATCCAATTGGCCTTGTATCGATTCGATTTTTTCGGAATTAATTATGCATTTTACACAAAGTCTGTCATGTCTTTGGAAAATCGGGAAAACTCATGTTTGTTCCTTAAGTTGATATTCCTATTAAGTTATGATGAGTCTAGGTTATGTGCATGATTAATTGATTGAGTAGGTGGTAATTATACATAACTATGTTATGTAGGTGATGGATATGTGAAGGATTATAATTGATTGCTTGTGATCGGAGTATGCTAAAGGTAGGGTTTACCTATTTCGATTGATTGTATAATTGATTTAAGATGCATTGTTGTGATTAATTGATATGATTAATATTGTTGGTTGATTGTTGTTGGTGGATTGGAGTATGAAGTATTGCCGTTGAGATGGATTGATGATGTTTGCGAGGCGCGTCCTCAGCTTAGTGGAGTCACTTGCGGGAGTGGCTTCACGCCCTTGATTCGCCCTTTGTGGAACCCGCCACAAGAGGGGATGTGCACATTAATGAAGATGGGTTATTGCTAGTGTGATGAGTGGGGCTTAGGTGGCAAGGTGCTGTCCCCCCTTCAGCGGTGAGGATTATCTATTGCGCGATGTCCAGCGGGAGGCTACACACTTTAGTGTGTAGTTAGGTATGAGATGTGATTGGGAGTTGGAGATTGATGGTGGAACAGTTGTTTTATCTTGGTTGCATTTGTCTTACTTTAATTATGCGGTGAACTAACCCGTTTAAATGTTTTGAAAATTGTGGTGATCCATTCGGAGATAGTGAGCAAATTATGGACGGGTGATGGTTGCCATTAGCTACGGGGACGAGATGGGATGTCATTACTTTAAGTCTAGCTTCATTTGTTACGAGTTTAGGCATTTTTGAGTCACAATTTGTTTTGAGATTAGTAAACACTTCTTTTGGTTTGGTTTTGGAACAATGTAATCGTTTACTTTATATACTTTAATAAATGTTTTGGGATGGTTACTTTTGATCTACTAACCTCGGGAAACCGAGATGTGTGATCTCTCATGCTAGGGGTGGTCTGGTAAGGCACCTTGGTATGTGGGGGTGTTACAAGTGGTATCGAGAGAAAGGTTTCTAGAACCTAAAACCAATGAACCTAATGAACATAGGGAGTCTAAATAAAATGAACACGGGAGAGTTGTTTGGGCCCCCTACCGCAAGACTTGGGAGACGTCCAGAAGTCGCATTGAGACCATTACAATTCATTGACAGGTCAACATGGGGTGTCGTGGGAATCGTTGTGTATTCAAAGTAATGTGTGTTGTACTTGTAAATTGTGATTTTGTGAAGTTGTTGGATGAAATGAGAAAGTGAATTGCGTAGCTTGAACATGATGGATTATTTATTACTTGGCTTTTGGAGGGTAGTAAAGTGTTGGGAGTATAGTATTCATGTTTAAGTATGTTTCCCGTATGTAGATAGCTCGTTTTGGCATGAATCGGCCGGCGGTGGAGGATACTCGACCGAGTAGGGATACTCTGCCGAGTAACCAAGCACTCGGCCAGTGTTCGTTTATGTGTACGAGGCAGTAGCTACTGGTTGTGATCACTCGGCCGAGTAATAGGTGTACTCGATCGAGTGATGTTCATCCTCGACCGAGATTGTTTTTTGTGATGGAATCTTACGACCAATTGTAATACGTAATGTTATGTTTGTTACTGTGTGTTTGATAAACTCTTGGTTAAGTACCTTGGGAAGACAAGTACAGTAGCATAAAGGATTGCAAAGAATAAAGATTGAAAGATGATTTATTTCTCATATTCTGCCTCTTATTTGTTTTGGTTGCTATTTTGTACGTCATAAAGATACGTTAACAAAAATTTTATATATGTTAGTCTCGTATTTTAGCTTTCATTTGCCCTTTGGTTTCATGCCTATACGAGTTACGGTTTAAGAAAACAAATGTTTTAGTGAGCGTTGGTGAATGTTCTTGTATAGTGCTAATTTCGACCAACCAATTTGTAAAATTTGTCATTTTATATTGTATACATGATTTTTGAGTGATTCCAACTCTCCTAATTATTAGACTCGTATACGTTACCAAATTGATAAACTTCACTTCATATGAATGTGTCATTAATTAATTATGATTTTTGCAATTTGACCTTGAAACGCGGCAAATTCGATAACATTCTCGTTTGGACTCATCGGTTTGGGAAAATCCTTATAAATTGATTATTTGTGCTTTGGACCTAATTCCAACTCTTCCACTTCCGTGATTCTCGGTATTTTCTAAAAAGTATAAAAACTCATATATTCGTGTGGACATGGGCCACTGCGTGCGTCACCCAGCGCGTTGGTTTTGGCGCGACACTTGTCCCACGGAACCTTGGTTTGCCAAAGCACGTCATGGGCCATTAGCGATTGGTGAGGCATTGAAACCGGTGAAAGGTTGAATAAGCCTGCATTTGTAGAGTCGCCACCAATTTATTGTGGAAAAATTGGAAACCGTTCGAATACTTGGCGTCATGTCAAGACACAAAGTAATGACATAAACACTAAGAACTCGTTACCCTTAGCATTATATGTCTATAATGACTCTCGAAGATGTCAATGGACACGCATGTCCAGAGATAAATGGAGTAAGGGGTGAGGGTACGTATTAGGAAGCTCTTTAATTCGAACACCTAATCCCGCTAGCCTCGATAGCGGCCTCTACTAATGATTAGGGAAATTGTTCATATTTGATATGTTGTCGATATAATGCATGCAATGCAACAAACATAGATTAATCCTAGCATGTGAAATTAGACTATAAGCGGTGAACACTTATTTTAGCAAGCGATGTGGGTGAAGTAGATATTAGATTAATTACATGTGAATGTCATACAATTAAATCATACATAATAATAGTTACGATAATTAAAATACAAATATTAAAAGATTTATTTGATCTACGTCAGAAGCACGCTCGAAGATGGGATTTTGAAGAAGAAAAGAGAAAGAAAATAAAATTAGAATTAAAAATATGAGAATACGTCAGATTAGAGGTGATAATACGAGTAATAGTTAATTTTAATCGTAATTAGAAACTACGTTAGAGCGAGAAAGAGTTCAGAGACAGAAGCCAACCCAGAACAGGCGCAGCATCTGCTGCGTCCTCTGGAAGAGACGCAGCACTTCCTACGTTTGTTCTAGAGCTGGGCTCTGGCTGTGAAGTCAGAATCGCAACATCGTTATCGTTTATTGGTAAATTTAGGATGGATTATCAATTTTAGACTCGAATTGAAGTGCTTTAATTGATTACATGTATCTGGGCAAGTCATAAAACGGATTAGAAAGGAGAAAATACAGCGGTTTACATGATTATGATGAACTCGTGTCGGAAATACAAAAGGCGAAATTTGAAGCTAAACTGAGACGAAACTGGAAAAATAACACTCGAAAGAAAACCTATGTATCAAGTTAGGATTCCAGAAACTCGACATGAACAAGTCGAAACCAAGAAGAATCGATTTGAATTAAAATGGCGAAAACCCGCAAGTATTGAATTACTCGGGATTAAGGACTTAACTAAACATTGTAATTAAATTGGATTGTTAAAATACGGTTTATGTCTTTGAAAAAAACAAAAGAAACGAAAGAAATAAGAAAAAAAGAGAAACTTGCAGGAAGTCGAGGAAGAAGAAGAAAAGCGGGGGAGCGCAAGCAACCTCTGGAAGAATAAAGATATATCTTGCGATCCTTCAAAGAGCGCGATTCTTGACTTGCTGCTGCGTTTCTTCTCGACGTCGACTTCCATTGTTTGTAAAAAAGCGGTTTTAAAAGATGGATTTTAAATCGGTTTTCGAACGTGCTCTTGATATAGATGTACATTAATTGATACAAAATAAAAAGTACAATAAATAAAATGGGATTTACACCCTCAGACTTACATGTTTGACGAAATGAGATTGACTAAAGTTATCGTTTAGTGATTGCTCGACTCGAATATGCGTGAAAACTGCCCTCGTTAGAGGATTTAGTAAATTGATTAGGTTGATTAAAAGTAGAGTTGGTCAAATTTGTCGGTTTATGCAACGTGACTAGGACTCAGAATGATCTGAGTTTACTTGATCAATTGATCAAGCACGTAGACGTCGAAAGCAATAGCGTAGTCTAGAATGCAAAGAGAGAGAAAGAAGGGGCGAAACACTCGCGTGCCAAATATGGAGGCTGGAGGCCTCTATTTATACTAAACATATGGAAGAGTTTAGGAATGACACGGATTTGGAAACAAATCACGAAAATATTCTGAAAAGCGTGAAAAGAGGGTTGGAGAAGAGGAGTTATGGCACCATTGCGACCCTTGAAAGAGGAGCAGCACCTGCTGCGTCATTTCCCCAGAGGTTACCTCCTCAGCAAGAAAGATTTCCGCGTCTTATTATGGAATTTCGGTAGATATACACTTCCTTATTCCATAAAACACAATATACGGAAGATATTTACTTAAAATATTAATTTTAATTTTAGGAATAAATATCCAGAGAATTCTAGAACATTCCGGAATATTCCGACTTGGCATTTAAACGGTTTTTAGAAAATGAAGCGGTTTTTGACCCGGACTCCAAATGTACTCTAATTACTGTCAAAACGACCGTATCGGTCCGTAGATAACGAACAAGGGGTTGACTCGAGTGTTTAAGCTATCATTTGTCGATGAACTTATGGACTGTCGTAAAATCGTTCCGCGTATCAAACATGCGGCCCAATCATCACTGGGTGGTTGGCGGGAGGTGTAGAAAGGAGGTATCTACAATTCGTTAAATTGTTATTTATTGGTAATTCTGGAAGTTACAGCATGCTTTATAGTGCCTGTGAATGTGTGTTTGATGACAAGTTTCAAAAAAAGGTTACCTTATGAATTTCGAAGTCTTAGTTTCTATGTTTTGGCAACATGTTTAAGTGACATGAGAAGTAGCTTAACCTGTAAGCCTATGTGGAATAAGTGATGACATTGAAAAATTGTGGGTGTCGTGTCTTATATGCCACTTATTACATGACGATGTCTGCAAATAGCATGAACATGAATGATAGCTAGGTTGATTAAGTGGATTGATTTGTTGCACATATTATAGATAGTAACAAGTGTGATTACGTGCAAGTAAATTACGGTTACCTGAGCTAACGAGCCTGATTGAGTCTGATATGTTACATGGTGGTTGATTATATTATCGGTATAAAGATGGGATAGAATATAACATGGGTTGAATGAATCGTTGTAGGATGAGGTAATTCGTATAATAGTCCATGAATAATGTACGATGAATTAATGATGCTATTAATTATCGTGTAAATTAGAGTAGATATACCAATAAGAAGCTAATATCTTGAAACGGAAGTATTAAGTGAGTTATTTCCATGAGATTAGTCTAGCATGTCTAGTGATATGACAATATATGGTTGACGGTGCAAATAGATGGTTTATGTGATGACGTGGCTTATTTGAATGATAGTTAATTGATGGTAATATATTGGTGTTGAAGTGTGTACATTTTTTTTAAAATTTTATGATCCACACGAGTTGACATTGAACATGTTATTAATCATGATGCAAATGATGATTGTCCTAGTATGTACTATGCTTGTAATCAAGTGTGTAGTAATGATTCGAATATGTGTGGGTACCGAGTTTGAGCATGATGTGGAATTACGGATTATGAATGTATAATTGATGCATGTGCATATTTTAAGTTATTTGTCAAGTAGTACTGTGGACAGCGGGCCGCCCACGGGGGCGCTTGGTGAGGGGGCTCGAAAACAAGCGTTTGCATTTTGTAAGGAGTCGCCACCAATTTTTATGGGAAATTGGAACCGTTCGAATACCTCGTGTCATGTCAAGACACAAAGTAGTGACATGAACACTAAGCAATCGTTACCCTTAGCATTCTATGTCTAGAATGACTCTCGCGGATGCCAATGAACACGGGTGCTCACGGAGATCTGGAGTAAGGGGTGAGGGTACGTATTAGGAAGCTCTTTTGATCGAACACCTAATCCCGCCCGCCTCGATAGCGGCCTCTACTAATGATTAGGGAAGTTGTCTATACTCGATATATCGTCGGCTATATGCATGCAATGCAACATCCATTGATTAATCCTAGCATGTGAAGATTTAACTAAGTCGGTGGACACGTAATTAGCATACAATTGGGTCGAAGTTGGAATTTAAGGTTGATTTACATGTGGAAACATACAAGCAATAAACGGAATACAATAACTATGAATTACAATAATGAAAATTACAACGATTACAACGGAATAGGTGATTTATGTCGAAAATACCTTTAAAACGGACAATTTGAGAAAAAGAGATAAAAGAATAAAACACGACAGATCAGAAGGTGATAATACGGATATTAGTTGATTAATACGTAAACTAATTAAACTACGTCAAAGCGTAAAAGGAGTTGAGACAGAATTCATCTCGAACAAGCGGCAAGAACAGAACTGCGCCCTTTGGAAGAGCGGCGATTCGCTGCGTGCATTCCAAGTGGTGAGTTCCAGGCTGTTTGAAGCCGGAACTGCAAACCGTTAATGTTAATTGGTAAATTAATGGATTGATTGCGATTTTAGACTCGGATGAAAGTGATTAGCGGATTATTTACATATGATTGAGGTCATAAAACAGTAAAACATGGATGAGACGGAAATTAACGGATTAATTATGTGAAGGGTCGATGTTAATGAATGATTAATTAAACTAACTAAACGAATTATTAACTAAACATGATGAATTGACGACGGATTAATGACTAAACAGGTGAAAATATATCAACAATGAATCCCAGAAACTCAACATGAACGAATTGAATCTCTAAAACTCGAATTGAATTTAATGACGAAAAACCCGCAAATATTGATTATAAGGGATTTAAGTCGGATTTATGACGATTAAAACATGTTAATGATGATGGTTAATATACATATGAATTATTAAACTATCATGATGAAGAATTAACAGACGAACAAAACAAAAGAAATAAATTTGATACGAATTACGGAGGACGGAGGAAGAAGAAAAGAAGTAGAAGCTGCGGCAGCCTCATTTAAGAGGCGCAGCCCAGGTGCTGCGCTCCTTCGAGGAGGCGCGCGGTTGCTGCGTCTTTTCTCGACGTCATCTCACGAAATCCGCAAAACGGTTTTAAAGACGGTTTTAGAAATCGGTTTCAATGGGGTACTTTCGACATAAACCTTACAATTGTTATACAATAATAAAATACAATAAATAAAAGAGAGATTAATACACCCTCAGACTTACATGTTGACGGAACGAGAAGAACTAAGAAGATCGATTAGTGATGCTCGACGCGAATGCAAGGAAAGAGTGCCCTCGAAAGAGGAAAACGATTTAACAAGTTGGTTAATTAGATTGATTGAGTGTAGTGGTCAAATTGGTCGGTCATGCAACGGAGAGGTTGGTACCCGGAAAGATCCGAGCTTACGTGGTCGGAAGTCCAAGCACGAAGGCGCCAATTAGTAAGAACTAAGTCTAGAATGCAAAGGGAGAAGAGAAGGGCGGACACTCGCGTGAGAAATATGAGGAACGAAAGCTCCTATTTATACTAATCACGTGAAGGAATAGGGTTTCGGAGACTCTTTGGAAGTGAATCTCGGAGAGATATGAAAAAGATACGTAAATCATGCAAAGAAGGGCTGGGAAAGAGCGCGCGAGCCACTGCGTCTCTTGGAAGAGGCGCAGACACTGCTGCGTCTATTCCCGGAGGTTTCCTCTGTTTAAGAAAGATTTCGTGTTTAAGTTATGGTAGGACGGAATTAATTCGATTATCTTTAATATCTTATGTAAATATTACGGGATATTATTTGCCAAAAGATAAAATTTGAGAAATATGGAATAGAAATATCCGGAACATTCCAGAACATTCGACTCTGGATTTAGGATTTATCGAGAAAATGGAGACGGTTTTTGACCGGACCGAATGTACTCTAATTCGCCAAAACGACCGTCAGATCGGGACGTAGATGACAACTAAGAGGTTGACATTAATATTTGAGCAATCACTTGACGATAATCTTACTAACTGTCACAAATCGTTCCGCGAATCAAACATGCGGCCCAATCATCACCGGGTGGTTTGCGAGGGTGCGTAAACCAGGTGTCTGAGCCCCCACTTTGACCGAGGCTTGGACAAGGCGAAAGTCAAAGTATAGCCATCAGTTCAATCGAAGATTACAACCTGACGACTATGGCGACGCGAGGCGCTCAAGGGGTCCTGAGCAAGGACCTATCGTCGGGGAACATTTTAGAGTCTGCTGACTATCGGGAGGGTCGTTTAAAGTCCATTAGACTACGAAGGAGGCTCGCCACCACAAGAAGAGATCATACCGAGACTTCTTTCTCGAGATGCTTTCGGAGGTGCATAGGAGCTAAGGTTTGAGCTTGGGAGCTAAGGGTAAGACCTAAAAGTTATATAAGATTGGTGCTAGGGTGTGGGATCCTAAAGGAAAGCATCGGCGGGAAGGAGGCCAAATAATAAGGTCAACTTAAAGGTTTGGGTATAGGAACTTCTGGAGAATGACACCCTGTCGAACTCCGCGGGGAAACAAGAAATATTGAAAGCAGCAGGACGTCGGTAGAAAGCTGGGAATCCGCCGTCGGTCTCAAACGAACTCAGGCAAGAAAACTTGAGGTGGAGGTTGAATTTGCTTGCGTTGGTCTCAAGCGAACTCTTCTTGGGGAACATATCGACGACTAGGAACATCTTGATCGTCGTAGGGGAAATCTTGAGTGAGCAACGCAAAATACACATCGAACAATCACAAAAATCTTTGCGCGGGATAAAATGAATTTGGATGATACTGCAAAATATTGTCGCACTGGATAAAACGTGGGCCGGAACGAAAGAAAATCGTCGAAACGGACCAAAATGATAAAATGTCATCGAGGAAGAGGCGCACCAAAGATGGGCCCACGAATAACGAACTCATAACGGATTTTTGAAAATCCGCAAGGAGGGAAACAAAGGAAGAGGCGCAGCAAGAGCTGCGTCTCTTGGAAGAGGCGCGGCCCTTTCTGCGTCTTTTCCCCAATTTGGCAATTCTGCGTAAAAACGCGAAATCAGGAGGTTTATGTTCATTATTTTCGAAACACAAATCACTCCATTCTCTCTCAAATCTTCACCAATTTCGTCGAGGTTGGATTCAAAAGCTTGCTTAAAATATGACTAATCGAGGTATGTGTCTTAATCTTGCATTAATCATCCGCATTTGTCGAATTTTGAGCCGCGAACATTAGGGTTTTCGACCCTTTTGATCGAAAATTTGGGGCTTTTCCCCCAAATGGATTTGCCTTGCCAAATAGATGCTAGGAATGGATAATAGGTAATGTTAGGAACATAACCATGTATTTACTTTGAATTTTCATCGAGTTTTGAGCCCTTGAGCGAATTTTGAGACGGTCTCACAGCTAGATCGAAAATTGCTTCGAAAATGGCCTTAGGATTGCCCATTTGTGATGAAATTTGATATTTGGGACCCTTGGATGATGGGTAAACTTTCTACCATCTTGGAAGTTTGGTTTGTGACAACTTTTCAGGACACTCTTCTAGGGCATAACCGCCATTATAGCGAAATGCTGCCGAATTTTCGACTTGAACCCGGAACTAGGCTTTGACTCGGACTTGACTTGACTCAATTTGTCACATGAGTGATTGAATTGGTGAGAACATGGCCAAGGATGGCCAGAAATGAGGAATTCCCGGGCCTTGAAGGCTCGCAAATTTCTTAACAAAGGCTTGTCGTCATATGATGCGGCCTGGATTTACTTTAACGTTGCAGGTGATGAGGCTTCTACTTCTGGGAGGACTCCCATGGAGATAGACGCCAGTGCGGTTGAGGATGCTTTGGAGCAGGCTTTCACCGACGCGGTGATGGCTGCTGCAGACGAGGTTCCCGAGGAGGAGGCTGCTGATGAGGAAGAGATTCCGAGACGGGCCCACCTCGGACGAGGGGGTCGTCAGCTGAGAGGAGCTCCCGCGTGGGCTGAGACCTGGGAGAGTAGGCACCTTGTGTGGGCTGCAGAGGGTCATTTGTCTTACAGGACGGTGAAGAGCTTGGTAAATAGGAATTCCCTAACTCATTACCTACCCTTTCTACCTTTGTTCAAATTTCCTTTCAAATTTACTCAAAACTAAGGATAGCTTTATTTCGAATCATAATAGGAGGCTGGGAACATCCGGTCGTTCTCGGGGTACACGACGGCGATGGAGCACTACGAGCGGCTGTCGGAGGAGGAGAGGGCCATGATCGAGCGTGGAGCGTTCGGTCCTGGTTGGTGCGGAGGGATATCGTGAAGAGGAAATTGCGGGCCAACCTTAGCCTGGTCCGCGCTTTCTTGGATCGATTTTGGGATACGACTTCCACGTTTCACCTGCCTTTTGGTGAGGTGGGAGTCACCTTGGAAGACTACGGCATGATTTCTGGTCTGCCGTGTGGGACTGAGGAGATGGTGTGGCCGGAGACTGGCATGAGGGCGGATTCGGCCGAGGCGAGGAGGTTGATCGGCTAGAACCTGTCGCCGAAGGCTGTTGCGGTGCCGGGTTTGGTACCCAGTACCTACGTTCGAGATTACTTTGGGAAGACCGGCATCGGTGGTGATCGATGGGAGGGAGACGGCTCCCCTCCTTGTCTGGTGAGCAGAGGGCTCGTCTCGTGGCTTTGGCGGTTCTTGTCTTCGATTTACCTCGGAGACAAGGGTGAGAGGTCAGAAGCTTCTCCCCTTTCTTTCTGACCTGAGCTCCCTAGGGCGTTGGGACTGGGTCACTGCTGGTTTTGCGGTCCTCATCCGCTTTATGAGGGCCATGGTTCGTCCGGAGTTGATGGAGAAGGCCTACCCCGTGGTGAGGGATTGGGTCATGTGCCGGACGAAGAGCAAGCGTTCTTCTCACAATGTCTACCGGCGGGATGTGAACGCTCTTCAGCTGAGCAGCGTGAGTATCCTATTTGTATGCACTTATTCTTCTCATACTTGGTTTTAAATTGATCATAGGAATGACCTTTGCCTTTATATTGTCGTAGTGGGTGCCCAGACCTTGGGCGGAGTACGCTGGAGAGCCTCCTTTTGTCGCTGAGGTCCTTCGACCTAGGAGCTCGAGTCGGCTGCTGTTGTGGACGTCGATGGGTCCTGTGTGGTATCTGGGCGAGCGGTTAGCTCGTCAGTGTTTTCGGGGCGCGTTGACGATTCCCGTCGATCCTCCTAGGACGATGTTTAGGGAGCCCTCTGAGGCTGAGAGGGAGGCGGACTTGGCTGGTGCTAGCGGCGACGACCTTCTTCTCCCTGACGAGGATTACTCGGCGTTCCTTTACGGGAGGTTGGCGTATTGGCCGGTAGTGGTGAGTATCTTTTGTTTCTTGTTGGATTTTGATTTTCGAGAATCGCGACGAAAGATCATCGACTAATGAGAGCCATTTGTCTTTGCAGGAGGTTGAGGCGGCGGGCATCGAGCCCCCAGAGTACCCCGAGACCCTCGAGTACACTGACGCTACTGGGAGGACGACGATCTCCGAGCTGCGTGACTTTGACGTGGCTGTGACGGATCTTGGCCTAGATGGGCAAGATTCGATTCGGAGGGTGAGTTCTTATTTTGCATAGTTTTCGTGTAAGAACACATTTGATTGAACTTGTTCAGTTTACTGAGAATTCTTTTGAAACGCAGGTCGCGCCCTCTCGGTTTGTGGCACTATGGAGGGTGGCCATCCGGCTACGAGCTACGGCCATCGAGGCACTTGTCGGCGGTCGAGGTCGTCAGGTATGAACCTCATTTGTTTTTTCCTTGATTTTTGGTTTTTTTTTTTTAGTTTTGTTTGAATTGATTGACATGAGCCAATTTCTTGTTGTCCACAGGCCGATCGTGAGCTGGAGCGAGAGTTGACCCAGTCTCGGGAGGAGACGGCTCGTTTGTCGAGGGAGCTCGAGTTTCGGGACGCCGAGATTGCCGCTCTTATGGCGAGGGTTGCCGAGCCGGAGGGTGCCCGCAGATGAGTCTGCGTGGTTTTGTAGACTTGATTTTGAACATTTTTGGATTTGTTTGGCGCAAGCCCCGTTACATTTGGATTTGGATTTGTTTGGGACGAAGCCCCGATTGCACATTTGGACTTGTTTGGGGCGAAGCCCCGGTTGCTTGTATATTTGCTTTTTTGTTGTATATACGACGGCCCGAGTGCCTTTTGTCTTTTGGGTTGTGTTATTTGTACTGCAGTTAGCTTTTGAACAGGTTTGGTAGACAACGGTTTACACCGTCATGCTGCCGAAATTTACATAGAAAATCACGTAACACATACATTTTTATATACACATAAGGCCTTTAATTAGTGCAAAATGAGATTCGAAAGGACGTGAAAATGCAAAAATTTTGTCGGAAATGACCGGACGGTAGGGAGGGTTACCCCTAAAAAAAAAAAAAAAAAAAAGAGAAATCTATAAGTTAGAAAATGGAGAAAATAGAAATTAAGAAAATGAAATGACTAAGAAAATGTTGAAAAAGAATTAAAATGAAAACTAAATATAAAAGTGTGAGAAAAATGGCGGAAAATGTCGATGTCGCCTCGAAATGCGCGTTTGCGGATTAAGGAAACCCGAAGCATGGTAAATTTCTCGGATTTACCAAAATAAAATCCCGTAGGAATAGGAAATTATTCGTTTATAGAATTAGGAAAGATCCAAACGCGGAAATCACGAAGTGAGGTGGGGAAGAGGCGCAGATGAGCTGCGTCCCTTTGAAGAGGCGCAGCAGAGCGCGCCTGTTCCAAGCAGTGTCCTGTTTCGACGGATTTTTGGAAACAAAGATTAGTATAAATAGAAGCGTCGACGAAGCTTTAAATCATATAATTCTTCCGTCTCTTCTTCGTCGATTCACACATAAAAACTCCCAATAAATTTCCAAGAGAAAAATTATCATCATGAATACCTTAGAGATTCGTTTGAAGGAATGGACTAATGAGTTTTCGAACATTGAGAAACATGACATGGGTGCTTATAACCTTGGGTCTTTGTTGAGTTTGAAACTCATTAAGGTTGTAAAACCGTTCTTGGATGCTTGCCTTGATTATTGGGACCCAAATTATCATGTTTTTGCGTTCCCAGGAGGTGATATTTGTCCTTTTAGGAGGAAATTGTCGCTATTGGCGGGTGGGACCCCGAACATTTACCTCCGCCATCCCTTCTACCGCTCAAGGGTATAAGAGCAAGTTTAGAGATTTGCTTGGACTTACTAGACTTGAGGTAGATCGTCTCGTTACTCCGAAGGGCGTGAGGATGCTAGATTTTATAGACCGATTCATCAACAGGGCCGACCCTACTGTCTCTTATGTTGCTAGGAGGAGAGCATTTGGCTTCTGTTTGCTTCATGTTTATGTCTTTCAGGGACATGTTGATGAAGATTTGAGAGGTGATCCCCGTCTATTGGGTCTTATTGAGCAAATGGAGTCGCGCAGAGCCCACTTGTCTATGCTTAGGGAGATTATCTTGGGCTTGGACAATAGGAAATCCAACCGCGATCTTCCATTTTTGGGGAGTCCCGTTATCCTACAGGTAAAAGACACCCTTCTTTCTTTCCTTTTTTTTTTTTTTTTTTTTTTTTTTTTTTTTTTTTTTTTTTTTTTTTTTTTTTTTTTTCGTTTGTGGGTGTCTAATACCTGTTTTTTGGTAGGTTTGGCTTATGGAACGGCTCCGATTGCTCGAGCCCCCAGCTCATGCACTTTCTTATCATGCCCGTATGATTTCGATGAGGACACGGCTGTACATGGTGGACTTCACCCGGGTCTGTGATTATTGGAAGAACAAGCTGAAGAATGATGATGGCCCGTTGATCAGGTGGGTCGTACCGTGGTGGCACCTCAAGTCTCCTTTCGGAGTGTCTTCTTTGGATCCTACTAGGTCCGTGCGCATTCCCGGATTGGAGTTTATGGTATGCATCTTTCCTGAGAGATTGATGAGGCAAGTCGGGTTGAAGCGAGATGATCCCAGGCTTGACACCGTTCAGACCGTCTTTGTGGCGCTTACCACCGAGAGCCGAAGAGAGTGGGCTATGAAGTGGGCCCAAAGAAACATGTGGTTCTTGAACTTCTCCTCCAATGCCTTGTGGGTGTCGGACTCTTATCTGAGGTGGAGGAAGGCCGCAACTTCGGAAGAGCGCGAAAGACTGAGGAAGCGCGAGCCCGTTGACTACAAGGTGCGCGAGGGAGAGAAAGAGAAGGAGAAGCATCTGACCGAAGGAGAAGAAGAAGCCGGGTTCCAAGTCATTCATCCTTCGAAGAAATCGAAAACTACTCTGTCGAGAGATGGTGGTTGGCAAGAATGGAAGAGTCAGGCCTCGAGAAAGACCGTTGGTGATTAGGTCTGAAGTGGTGCAAGAGCGCCCAGCTCGAGGTCGTGACAAGAAATATGACAAGAACGACAAGGGCAAGGGAAAGATGGAGGAATAGCCCAAGTCTTATTTATTATTTGATTATTATTATTATTATTTTTGTAATAAGAAAGGAGGGATTTTTAGAATCCTAGCCTAGTCTATTTTATTATTTGCCGTATTATTATTATTAGAAATTGAATGAAATAAAAAGGTTAAGTGGTTATGAAACCGTTGTGATTTTCTTTAATTATTCTTGTCGAATTTCAAGTGCAATGCAAATGTCCTTCTATTTACATCTTAAATATAATGGTGGGTTGAATCCCGTGAAGGATTGCCTACGTATTCACTTTAAAAAGCGAAATCAAACCCTTGTGCGTAGTTCGAGTAAATGTAAAAGAATAATTGTTCGAAGCAAGAGCTTGTAATGAACATAGAAAATAAGCATGAGCCTTTGCTTACTCTGGAGGTGCGAATTTAGTTTGTTTGATGATATGAGGATGACAAGTTTGCCAAGATGCAAGAGCATAGTGACATTCAAATGGGCCAGGGGCCGTTTATTTAGTGCCACAAGAGCGACACGTAGGTTTACGCGAGGCGCGTTTTTGTTCCTGTTCTAGGCATAGTATCGTTTCAGTTGGTCGAGATTTGTGGGGTTTGAGAACTCAATCCCGTGTAGGTCTGTTGATCCGGTTGATGTCGTCACTCATCCAATCAAACACATTTATAATACTCAACAAACTACTAGTTAGCGGTAAGTCGAGGTCGATCCATGGGACGGTGTGCTTTGGGTTCTAAGTCTATCTATCTCAATTTATGCTAGTGTCACAATTTGGTGGGGTTTGTAGTTGTGTCTAGACTAATGCAAGCAATGTAGTGAAACAAGCAATAAAGGAAAGATGTAAACAAACGATTAAGAGTGCTAGGATATCATGGGGTCATAGGGGATTCATGGTGTTGATCATACAAACATGTTCACAAGGTTGCAAGCAATTAATGTTGTGGAGAAACCGAGTTGGGTTATATCTTACGGTTCTTAGGAAGAGTTGGGTCCTGGAGCCGAATCGATTAGATTGTACAACACCTACAAGTCGACTTACTTTCCTCCTAATCAACTTCTATGCATGGTCTAACAAGACTCGAGTTGGTTTATGTCTTACAAGTCAAGTTGAATAGATAAGAGATGGTAAAAATGCAAGGATTCATAGGCTTAGCATTTCATCAAACATAACATGTGCATAAAGTTGACATCACAACAAGCAAGCAATTTAATCATGTGAACATATTAGATTAAGCATGAATCAATCCCATGTTGGTTTCCCCTAATTACCCACTAATCCTAGCTAAAGAAACTACTCACTCATTATCATGGGAAACATGTCATTAATGGTGTCAAACATCACAACAAGTATAAACATGATAATAGAATGAAGAAATGAACAATAAAGATTAAAGGGTAAAGGAATTATACCAAACTTGAGATGATCCAAATAATAAAGCAAAGAATAATAGAAGAAACTTGATGATTGATGGAAGGTTGTCAATCCTCCAATAATAACCCAATAATCTTCAATTACCCAAAAGTAACCAACTTGAATAATCAACTTGAACAATAATTAAGAGAGATTAATGTGTAATTTGTGGAAAGATTAAAGAGTAATTTATTCTAATCTACTCCTAATCTAATCTAAGAGAGTTTTCTAATCTAATAAAACTTAAAAGAGCCCCCTTTGATTATTTACAAATGGGGTATTTATAGTGGAAATTAGGGAGGATGCATTAGGTTAACTAAGGGCTAAACTAGTAATTACACTTTTAAGTTGAGCAAGGAGCCTCCGGGATTATCCGAGAGAAGGGCTTCTCCATTTCGTAGCTTGAAGAACGAAATCGTGTCTTTGGTCTTTGTGATCCGTGCGGCCGGGAGTCGGGACGGCCGGATAAGGATGGACAATCCGAGCGGATCAAGGAACAAGACGCTCGGACTGGGCATGGGGAATCCGAGCGGATTCTGGTGAGGACGCTCGGACCGGCGAGGACGGGGACGGATTCTACAATCCGTTCGGATTGTAGTTCAAAGACTTTCATTCTTCTTTTTCTTCCCTTTTCTTCATGAATTCCTTGGGTATTTCCTTGGGGACTCAAGGATCCTTTTCTCAACAATGCTCTTCTACTATGCTATGTACAAAGGCCTTCTAGTCTTGTCTCTCCTTGATGCTTGGTCATTGAATATGATCAATTTAGCCTTGTTTTGCCATGAAAATGCAAGATTCTTACTCCTTTCCTACCAAGGGATCAAAATCTCAAAGAATATGCAAAACAAAGAACTAAAGATAAGAAATGACCCAAATAGGCACTAAAAAGCATAGAAACAATGGTAATTCGGGGGCTAAATATGCGCCAATTATGGTCGCATCAAATATCCCCAAACCGAACCTTTGCTCGTCCCGAGTAAAGAGGTGACAAAGACTAGGACCAATACTAACCTAACCTAATAATAATAGCCGATATGAGACAATTAGCGGGTCTCACTCCGCCCTTCAACTCACAACAAGACAACCATGAGGTAGGATGCCTTCTTGCAAGGCAAGGTGGGTCTTGCCAAAATGGCGACACATCCAAACATTAAGCACACAAAAACACATAATGGATGCATCTACAAAAAGAATAGCCACTTTCCTCATCTAAGTGGCGGAAATTATCTACAAGGGAAGCAATTCAAGGGTACACAATCCTTCATAGATGCAATTTGTTCAAACTACTAAGCCTAGAAGGATACCAATAAATCACCTCCAAAAGGTGTCAAGCTAGGGTACCTTTGTCCTCAATCGTTAAATGCTTTTGTCAAGAGTAGACTCCCTATGGTGTTAGAAACACCGGAGGATCGCGGAATTCCCCCTCTTGCCTAGACAAGAAGAAGGGTCGTCCCTCTCTACCATGCACAAAAATGGATACGATGGATAAAGGGATCAATAGATATTTGAGTTTCACTTTGGGAGTTTGCTTTTGTTTTTGTTTTTCCCCCAATTTCATTGGCATTTGACTTTTGAGAACACTTTCTTTGCCATTTCTTTTTGATTTTTGGCATTTCAATACTTGACAATTTTTTGCATTTCTTTTTGAACATTTTCAAAGTCACCCCAATTAGTAACGAGGGTGCCTTATATTTGAAGCTTTAGGAGTTCTATTTTTGCTCCTCTTTTCATTTGATGCATTTTTTTGCAAACTTTCTTTCACTTTTCATTTCAT
Source organism: Silene latifolia (assembly GCF_048544455.1). NCBI lineage: Eukaryota > Viridiplantae > Streptophyta > Magnoliopsida > Caryophyllales > Caryophyllaceae > Silene > Silene latifolia. The sequence continues at coordinate 49,530 of NW_027413307.1, forward strand.
TGAACTCAAATTTATTTCTTTTTGTGCCCATTCCCTTTGATGACAAAAATATATGGTAGAACATGGATGATGGATGTATGGGTGCATGGTTTCAAGGGTCACCTTGGAATAAACGGTAGCCAAGGAGTTATCACACCACAAGGTACTCTTGACTAGGCCTTAATCCATGGGTCAAAGGATACTAGCATGACACATCCTAGGGTGTTTTACAAGTATTCTAACAAGCAAAGTCTTAAGAATAAAAAGCATCTACTAGGGCCTATATACACTTGTCAAGCTTCCCAAGTAGACGGTTTCGCAAAATTTTTCTAACCATGCAAACTACATGCCATGATGCAACTAGCATATATACATCCTAATGCATATGATTCTATCAACTAATATGTCATGTAAACTAAATGCAATCCTAAATTCACATTGTAGTACCGCATCAATCAAAATAAAGCCACATAGTCATTAACATAAAGAGGAAAAAGGGGATTGGAAAGATCATACCATGTGGTCTTCAATATCCTCATGTCTCGGATGTGGCGTAGTCAATCAATGTGAACAAGGATAGAACAAACACAATATATACAAAAAAATATATACAAGACTACACTACAAAGGAAATGAACTTGTTTTTGGATTTTTCAATTTTTCAAATTTTTATGGTTTTTGTTTTTATGAAATTAAAAGACATATTTTTGTGATTTTTCGAAATTTTTCAATTTTTATGCATTTTTGGAATATAAATTCTCATCCCCCACTTTATTTTGGACATTGTCCTCAATGTACATGTAGGAGTAGGAATAAAAAAGGAAATACATGTTTTTTGGATTTTTGATTTTATGGAAATTGAAGTACAAATGCAATGATATGATATGAATGAATGCATGCTCTAACTAAATGCAATTTTATATGACATATATAACAAAATAATGCAATCTAAACTATACTATATGATGCATGATAAATGCTTAAGTCACCTATGATCAAACCTCCCCAAACCGATTTAAACACTATTTCTAGTGTAGAAATGAATAGGTTTGGCCATTAGTGATTATGCATGAATTCTAGTCTATATGCAACTAACTACATGAATCATGTGATTAGGACTCCACCAAACTAGTTCACTTTGTAAAAATTCTTGTCCATAGAGCTCAAGGCTCTTAGTAGAAGATCAAAAGCTTGTGAACAAGCTCCAAATAAGCATAAGTATGGTTTGCTTAACTTCAAGACGAAGCTTGGCCAAGGGACTTTGTCATTCATTCTTGTTTTCTTCCTTTTCTTGGCACTTGGATATTCACGATGCTTCAAACCAATTAGCCCATGATTCCTTTCATCACTAGGTATGAAGTATGGTTTATTTTCGTCCGGAGACTTCCACTTGCCACCTTCTTTTTCAACTTTGGTGATGATGATAGCATTTTGATTTTTCAATCCTTCCAAGGTGGAAGGGGAATCCTCATGACATTGATGACCGGATACCTTAGGAATTGATGTTGTGGGTGCCAAATTTCCACAAGTAGCTTCACGTGCAAGTTTCTCTTTGAGTTTTTCCACCAAGTACCCTTTGTATGATACTTTGACCTTTTGAAGAAGGTCCACCATATCCTCTCCAACAATCATTGGCTCCATGGTAGGTGCCAAGTAGTCTTCGTGGGCAATAGGGAAGGGAGATTCATCTTCATAATAAGATATCTCAAATACTTCAAGGATAGGCTCCTCAAGCAAGGTGATATCACAAGTCCATTCCTCTCCCCTATTCCAAAGGTCCTTGTAAGACACGTATTCTTCATAAGCTCCTTCCTTAGGCATGTCATCATCGCTATCTTCATACGAATCATAAATAGGGACTTCACTCTTCTTCACCAACTCATTCTCCAACACCTCAACATCTACTTCAAACGACACACCCTCATACTCACAAAGGCTAAGAGTATTTGGCTTACTCAACCTCATGTCTTCATCATCAAATACCACACTTTCATACTCACAAAAGCTCAAGGAGATTGGCTCTTCCCACTTCACATCTTCTTCATCAAAGGTCATTACCTCAAATTCACATTCATGGTCAATGCTCAAGGATTGGTGGGGAGTGGTTGGTTGGGTGGTTTCTTGGGTTGCCTTTGTTTGGGCAATTTGAATCTCCAACTCCTCAACTTGGGTAACAATGCCTTGAAGAACATTGTCCCTATTTTGGCTTTCCTCTAGCATTTGTTTGAAGAAGTTTTGTTGATCTCCCATCATTTGGAGAATCACATTTTGAATGGGTTCATCATTTTGTTGTGGGCAAGTGTGAAAGTGGTTGTATTGTGGCAATTGAAAGTCATTGTGAAGTGGGTATTGGGTGGGTGGTTGTTGTTGATATTGGGTGTGGTGATTTTGGTGGGAAAAATTGGGGTAGTGGTTAGGATTTTCGTTGTACAAATAATAAGGTAGGTTTGTGTTGACTTGCTCCTCAAACTCCCCATACCCATAGTCGTACTCCAAAGATTCACCACATACTCCATATGTCAAGTCTTGGGTCATCATAGCTAAGACAAGTAAACAACTACAAGAATGGAAACTACACAAAACGGTAAGAACAATCCTTGAGGAACAAGTTCCTCAAGGTGAAAGCACAATTAAAATAGACAAACAAGTAAGAACTTAATCACATAGCACCATCCCCGGCAACGGCGCCATTTTGATCCGGTTGATGTCGTCACTCATCCAATCAAACACATTTATAATACTCAACAAACTACTAGTTAGCGGTAAGTCGAGGTCGATCCATGGGACGGTGTGCTTTGGGTTCTAAGTCTATCTATCTCAATTTATGCTAGTGTCACAATTTGGTGGGGTTTGTAGTTGTGTCTAGACTAATGCAAGCAATGTAGTGAAACAAGCAATAAAGGAAAGATGTAAACAAACGATTAAGAGTGCTAGGATATCATGGGGTCATAGGGGATTCATGGTGTTGATCATACAAACATGTTCACAAGGTTGCAAGCAATTAATGTTGTGGAGAAACCGAGTTGGGTTATATCTTACGGTTCTTAGGAAGAGTTGGGTCCCGGAGCCGAATCGATTAGATTGTACAACACCTACAAGTCGACTTACTTTCCTCCTAATCAACTTCTATGCATGGTCTAACAAGACTCGAGTTGGTTTATGTCTTACAAGTCAAGTTGAATAGATAAGAGATGGTAAAAATGCAAGGATTCATAGGCTTAGCATTTCATCAAACATAACATGTGCATAAAGTTGACATCACAACAAGCAAGCAATTTAATCATGTGAACATATTAGATTAAGCATGAATCAATCCCATGTTGGTTTCCCCTAATTACCCACTAATCCTAGCTAAAGAAACTACTCACTCATTATCATGGGAAACATGTCATTAATGGTGTCAAACATCACAACAAGTATAAACATGATAATAGAATGAAGAAATGAACAATAAAGATTAAAGGGTAAAGGAATTATACCAAACTTGAGATGATCCAAATAATAAAGCAAAGAATAATAGAAGAAACTTGATGATTGATGGAAGAATGTCAATCCTCCAATAATAACCCAATAATCTTCAATTACCCAAAAGTAACCAACTTGAATAATCAACTTGAACAATAATTAAGAGAGATTAATGTGTAATTTGTGGAAAGATTAAAGAGTAATTTATTCTAATCTACTCCTAATCTAATCTAAGAGAGTTTTCTAATCTAATAAAAACTTAAAAGAGCCCCCCCTTTGATTATTTACAAATGGGGTATTTATAGTGGAAATTAGGGAGGATGCATTAGGGTTAACTAAGGGCTAAACTAGTAATTACACTTTTAAGTTGAGCAAGGAGCCTCCGGGATTATCCGAGAGAAGGGCTTCTCCATTTCGTAGCTTGAAGAACGAAACGTCGTGTCCGTGATCCGTGCGGCCGGGAGTCGGGACGGCCGGATCTCAGGATGGACAATCCGAGCGGATCAAGGAACAAGACGCTCGGACCGGGCATGGGGAATCCGAGCGGATTCCTGGTGAGGACGCTCGATGGCGAGGACGGACGGATTCTCTACAATCCGTTCGGATTGTAGTTCAGCAGCTTTCCTTCTTCTTTTTCTTCCCTTTTCTTCATGAATTCCTTGGGGATTTCCTTGGGGACTCAAGGATCCTTTTCTCAACAATGCTCTTCTACTATGCTATGTACAAAGGCCTTCTAGTCTTGTCTCTTCTTGATGCTTGGTCATTGAATATGATCAATTTAGCCTTGTTTTGCCATGAAAATGCAAGATTCTTACTCCTTTCCTACCAAGGGATCAAAATCTCAAAGAATATGCAAAACAAAGAACTAAAGATAAGAAATGACCCAAATAGGCACTAAAAAGCATAGAAACAATGGTAATTCGGGGGCTAAATATGCGCCAATTATGGTCGCATCATCTGTGATTCTAACCGCACCCCCTGGGAGTATTGATTTGACTAGATATGGTCCGGCCCATTTAGGTTTGAATTTTCCCCTTGGGTCGACAGGTAAAAGAGCTCTGACCGATTTGAGAACTAAATCTCCTTCTTTGATGTTTCTTGGCCTAACCTTTTTGTTGAAAGCTCGTTTGATACGTGCTTGATATGTTTGGACATTATGTAAGGCACGAAGCCTACGTTCATCCAGGAGGATGAGTTCTTCGTATCTATCTTTCTTCCAATCGGCCTCCGGGATTTGACTCTCTAGTAGGATACGCAAGGATGGTATTTCTAGCTCGACTGGTTGTACGGCTTCCATGCCGTAAGTCAAATAGAAAGGAGTAGCCCCAGTGGGCGTCCTGACGGATGTTCGATACCCCCACAAAGCGAAGGGTATTTTGCTTGGCCAATCTCTATAATTGTCAGTCATTTTCTTGAGGATTGTGACGACATTCTTGTTAGCCGCTTCTACCGCGCCGTTAGTCTGTGGTCTATAGGGCGATGAGTGATGATGCTTGATCTTGTACTTGGCTAGCAATTGTTCGGTTTCGGCTTGGAAGTGGGACCCATTATCGCTAATGATCTCATGCGGGCAACCATATCGGCAGATGATGTTATTTTGTATGAATTTGGCTACATTTTTGGCCGTAAGAGCGGTGTAGGAAGCCGCTTCTACCCACTTGGTGAAGTAGTCAATTGCTACTAGGATGAAACAGTGACCTCCTGTTCCTGCTGGGGTTATTTTCCCAATTATGTCAATTCCCCATGCGGAGAATGGCCAAGGAGATGTCATCGTATAGAGCAACGAAGGAGGGACATGTTGTACATTCCCGAAGATTTGGCAATTGTGGCAATGTCTCACATATTTGATGCAATCGGATTCCATTGTGGTCCAATAGTACCCTAGACGTGTGATTTTCTTTGCCATCATAGGTCCACTCATATGAGGACCGCATTCTCCGTCGTGGACTTCTTCCATCACCTTTCGTGCCTGTGAATGATCAAGGCAACGTAGGACTACACCAAGAGGTGTTCTTTTGTATAATTCTCCTTGCATGAGAACGTATTGTGAAGACAATAGGCGTATAGCTCGTTGTCCCCTCTTGTCCATATCTGGTGGATAGGTACCATTAAGCTTGAAGTTCAGGATTGCTTGGAACCAGGGTTCTTGTGCGATTTCTTCTTCATCGGTAATTTGATGGACATAAGCCGGCTCCGACCGTCGTTCGATACACAAAGGCATTTCCATCATGTAATCTGGCATGTTTATCAAAGATGCAAGTTTCGCAAGAGCGTCTGCAAATTGATTTTCATCTCGAGGTAGGTGTAAGTAGGTTACGTGATCAAAGAATTGAGCGACTTGGTCTATCCTAGCCTGATAGGGTGCTAGGCTTTCACTTCGGATTTTCCAGAATCCCGTAACTTGGTTGATGATTAGTGACGAATCCCCGTGCACTCGGAGGTTTTTGATGCCTAAGCTTACCGCCGCTTGTAGTCCAATTAGACAAGCCTCGTACTCATGGGCGTTGTTTGTCACCTCAAGTCGAGTTTGACAAAGAATCGGTGTATGCTCACCTTCGGAGAAATGAGCAACACTCCTATCCCAAATCCTCTTAGGTTTGATGCTCCATCAAAGTATAGGTCCCAGGAGTCTACATCTGTTTGAAGTATATCCTCGTCGGGAAATGACCAAGTATCTATGGTTTGTGCGTCGTTGATGGGATTTTTTCGAAGAATCGGCGACGGCGCGACCCTTTATTACTTTCAGTGGTACGTATTTGAGGTCAAATTCCGAGAGCATCATGGTCCATCTTGCCAGACGTCCGTTGAGGACAGGTTTCTCGAAGAGGTATTTGACTGGATCCATTTTGGAGAATATCTTGACGGAGTAGCTAAGCATGTAGTGACGTAGCTTCTTCGTTGCCCACACAAGAGCGAGGCATGTCTTTTCGAGTTGTGAGTATTTGCACTCGTATTCCAAGAACTTCTTACTTAGATAGTAAATAGCTCTTTCTTCACTTCCTACAGTTTGAGCTAGCATGGCACCCATGGCGGTTTCGGTTACCGTGAGATACAAACCAAGAGTTTGATCTTGTTGTGGTGGCATGAGCACTGGTGGTTTAGCCAATATCTCCTTGATTCGGTCGAACGCCTTTTGACAATCATCATCCCACATGGTGTGGTCTGTTTTCTTGAGTTTCTTGAAGATAGGCTCGCAAATCATCGTAAGTTTCGATATGAATCGACTTATGTATTGAACTTTTCCCAGGAATCCTCTGACTTCTTTTTCTGTTTGAGGTTGTGGCATTTCAATCAGAGCTTTGATTTTGGAAGGATCTATTTCTATACCTCGTTGGCTAACGACGTATCCTAGGAGTTTGCCAGACGTTACCCCAAATGTGCATTTCGAGATTGAGTCTCATGTTGTACTTCCGTAGCCTTGCGAAGAACTTGCGAAGGTTCGCGATATGTCCCTCTCTCTCCTTGGATTTGACGATCATGTCATCTACATATACCTCAACTTCTTTGTGCATCATGTCATGTAGGAGTGTAGTTGCGGTGCGTTGGTATGTAGCTCCGGCGTTGATCAATCCGAATGGCATTACTGTATAGCAATAGGTTCCCCATTGGGTGACGAAAGCGGTCTTATGCATGTCTTCTATGGCCATTTTGATTTGGTTATAACCCGCATATCCATCCATGAAGGATAGTAATGCGTGGTCTGCAGTATTGTCCACTAATATGTCGATGTGAGGCAGAGGGAAGTCATCTTTTGGACTCGCTTTGTTCAAATCCCTAAAGTTAACACAAACTCGGATTCTCCCATCCTTTTTGGGTACGGGTACTATGTTAGCTACCCAGTCAAAATACTCGGAAACTTTGATGAACCCGGCTTTGAATTGTTTGTCAACTTCTTCCTTAATCTTTAGAGCCCACTATGTTCTCATTCGTCTGAGCTCGTTTCAGGTTTGAAACCTGGCTTAATCGGAATTCTATGTTCGGCAATATCCCCTGTCGATCCCGGCATGTCTTTGTAGGACCAAGCGAAGACGTCTTTGAATTCATTTAGGAGGTCTATGAGGTCGGCCCGTTCGGTGGAGCTCAAGGTAGTCCCTATCCTAAGTTCTTTGGGTTCTAGTTCGGTTCCAACATTGATGGGTTCGGTGTCCTCACCATTCTTTTGGTCCCCTTCCCCTTCCCGTAGTATTTCTTTGGCTACGTAGGGAGGTATTTCGGTCAAGTCTGGGTCTTGGTCATCCTCGTATCATCATAAATGTAATTGCACTCAAGATAACGCAAAGAGTAAGCGTAACTCGATTTATTCATATTAAGATTCGAGTAAAGTTGAAACAAAGAAGCCAACTGATCCATGGTCGGTGGCGGCAAAGGAACAAATAGTTGGGGCATTTCCGAACTCATCGCGACTACTTGAAAGTAAGCTAGGAGAAACGAAAGGAGTGGGGATGACGACGGGGTGAGTAGACTCTCTAATGACTTCTCTAGACTCGACTCGACTCCGACTCCGACTCGATTCTAATTCGAACTCGTCGTCTTCTCGGGTTCTTCTTTGAACATCTCTCCTTCTCCGGTGGTGAGTTTGAAGAGTCTTCCTTGATTGTTGGTCCATTTGATTGATTTTCTCCATCCTTTCGCCGCTTTGTGTCGATTTCGTGATCAATGCGGTGGGGTTGAAGCGATCGTCTTGAAGTATCGTAGTAATGATCTCATCCTGCGCGGCCTTAACAAATCGGTCCTCTCCAAACAGGAGGCTCACAGCTTGCTCGTCTAAGCAAGGTGCTTGAAGGGTTTTGACGGTAGGAACCGTTTCTGGAGGGATGAAGTAGCAATCGTGAAAGATCTCGATTCCGGCTAACTTCCTCTCAAGGTAATGCCAAGGTTCGGGAAACCCGTGAAAGAGTTCTGAACTTCCTTCTTGAACGAAGTATCCATTTAAGGTGGGGAGATATGGCCTCATTTGGACTCCTACATACTTGCGATTTTGGACTTGGGCAAGCATTTCGAGAACTTCTTCTGTTGTGGGTTTGTACCCTAGTCCAAGTGGTATTCTCGATGAGTTGCCTTTCTTGTATGGCGCGAAGGTGTTCTTCCGAATCGGATTCAAAGGCATTCCAGGGAAGTATCCCTGATTTTTGAGTATGTGGTTGACCACCAAGTTAGAGTAGGGATTATAGTACAAGGGTGCCAACTCACTTTCTATGACATTTACACTTTGGAAGCCCCCAAGTTCGTATATGGGATCCGCAAGGACTTGATTATTTGATTGCTTCTCGATTATTGCCTTGATAGGCGACTTAAGTGATCGTCACAACTTTGCCATTGAGTGGGATCTTGATCTTTTGGTGAAGGGTGGATGTTACCGCTTTGAAAGCATGAATCCAAGGCCTTCCCAGAAGTATGTTGAATGAAGCTTCGATGTCTACTATTTGGAAGTTAACTTTTCGCTCGATTGGTCCCGTGGCTATGGTTAGGCTAGCAAGTCCAACCACCTTTCGTCGTGTACCGTCATATGCACGTACACCTTGACTTGTAGGGGTCCAGTCCGACTCTTTCATGCCTAGTTTGTATGTCGTTTTGAGGGGTATGACGTTGACCGCGGAGCCATCATCTACCAAAGTCATTGGCACATTCTTCTTTAGACAAATGACGGTGATGTATAGAGCAAGGTTGTGACTAGCGCCAAAAGGTGGCAGGTCTTCATCTGAGAAAGTAATAGGATTACTTAGCTTCGGTGATTCTTGGAAGACCAAGTTGACTACATCTTCGGGAGTAGAGTTATGCGCTACATTCAATTTGGCCAAAGCTTGCAGTAAAGCTTGGCGATGCGGAAATGAGCTTGCCACTAGTTGCCAGACTGAAAGATCAGCCTTGGTTTTCTGTAATTGCTTGAGCAAATGATCAGTGGGGTCGTCTTCGTTGTCATTTGGTGTGATGACATTGGTTGGACTGTTTTGAGTGGTGCTTTGGTATGGACGACCCGAGCGAGTTAGGTGATCCACGTCTTGGTCTTCGCCATTTTGGACTATTTCTTTGACTAAGGAGTTTTTGATGAGATACTCGTCCTCGTCGTCATCGGCCCAAACCCCATTAACTGCAGCTAGTTCCTTCATCCTCATGATGTCACTTTCTAGTTGTATGATTTGATCGACTAGCTTGTCGACCACGGCGACTATTTCTTGCATAGTGGCATTTTGAGAGAAGGTCAATGGTACGCGTTCTTCAGGCGTTGCCTTGGGATCGCGTAAGGTCGTTACCATGTTTTCTAGTTCCCACACTTGTCTATCTACACTCCTTGCCCATGCGATGAAGTTGGAAATGGTAGGGGAGATGGTAGAGTAGAGTCTTTCTTTCTCAATTGCATGAATTTCGTTTTCGGTGGGAGAAATGAGATGTGAGCAATCTAAGGTAGATTCGTCACTTGTAATCACTAGAACTCCAAGAGGATTCTGAGTGTTGTTGGGCTTACCTCCCGGTGGAATTGGAAGTCGACCATCTTCAATCATATCCTGAAGCACGTGTTTCAACTTGTAGCATTTTTCTGTGTCATGCCCCTTGCCCCTATGGTATTCACAGTAGGAATTTTCATCCCAGAATTTGGACTTCCTTCCAGGTTCGGGAGTAGGCCCAATGGGTTGGAGTTTACCTTGCTTCATTAGTCTTTTTAGAGCGTTGGAGTACGTGTCTCCAAGGTTTGTGAACTTCCTTGGTGGGCTAGTCTTCTTGGATGGCTCGAGAAGGTTAACTTCGTCGGTCTTGCTAGTAGAGCCGTATGAACGACTTGTGGACCCTTGGTATCCTCGACCTACCGTTTTGGACAAGAGTCCTTTACGGATGTCATCTTCAATTCGTGTCCCTAGTACAGTTAAGTCCTTGAAGGTCTTGATGTTTTGATATCTCAAATGGTTGGCATATATGGGCTTGAGATTGTCCACAAACTTTTCTACAAGAGTAGCCTCATCCGGGCGTTCAACTAGTTGGGTACTAGTCTTCCTCCACCTACTCAGAAAGTCGGTGAATCCTTCCTTGTCATTTTGGGTAAGAACCTCTAGAGTGCGCATATCGACTTGGATCTCGGCATTATCCGCGTATTGTTTTGAGAACTCGATGGCGGCGTCCTCCCAAGTAGCGACCTTTTTTGTGATCTAAAGTGTAGAACCATTGCTTTGGGATGGTGTCAAGAGATGAAGGAAAGATCCTTAAGAACATCTCGGGTTTGGTGCCTTTGATAGACATGTAGTCCTTGAAGGCGCGGATGTGGTTCAAAGGGTTCTCATGTCCTTTAAACTTAGGGATATCGGTCATGCTAAAGTTAGTGGGCAATTTGGAATTGACGGCTTCATACTTACGATTGTTCTCCCGTTAAATGTCATCCCCCTTAAGGTACATCAATTGCTCCTCTAGGTATTGGAGTCTTTTCTCAGCTGCGGTTGTTCCTATGATTGGATTCTCATCCTTAGACTCGTCATCGTAAAATTGTAGTACTTCACCTTTAATGGGAGGCAACTTTCCCTCTACATCAAAGATACGGCCTTCGATAAGCTCAAGGCGGTCATAGGTTTGTTCTTGAGTGATTTGCATTTGGGCTATCGCGGCTAGGATTCGATCATTACTCTCTTGAATTTGCTGGAGGTTCGTATCATCACTTGACCCAGGCATCTTGGAAACTGGATAAGAGATCGGCGACGAATCAAAACACGATCGACCATTCTATCACACTTGCTAAAAGAGGAAAAGTTTTGACTCGTGAAGTGGGTGTGTGCCACTTGTGTTGAGTGAGTTTTGAAGAAAGAGAAGGTCTTTGAAAATGTGTGTCCTAGCCAACTGTAGTGTAGTTGTAGGAGTGGACTCGAAGTGAGGTTTTGAAATGGGCTTGTGGCCCGAATTTTGACACGACAAACGGATAGAGTTTTGACCGGATTTTGTGCTAATTAAAGGCCCCATTTCGAAATTCTTGATTGAAATTGGGTTTTGATTTTTGAAAATTTGTCATGATTTGTTTTGAAATGGTGATCACGTAAGGTTTACATATTTATACAAGCATTATAACGGGATGCTGAGTGCATTTAGAAGGGTTTTGGTTTAAAGGGTGGGTTGCCATACCGAACCATCAAACCCGAAGTCTGTGGAGAGGCTCGTGCCAAACAAGAGTAAGGCCGATTCCTAGTCCATTTCCTCAAGTAGTGAAGGCCCTTGACACAAACAAGAGTAAGCATCATGGTATGGATGACGTCAATCGCTATCCATTCTTAGGCCCAAATAAGAATTAGGACCGTTTAGACGGGACGATTGGTCGAATGGGTTGGGTTGGGCCTAGGAAGGCCGATTTAAACGGTCTAGGAAGACCGAGTTATGAAAACCGACAATTGTCTTGTACAAACTTATTCCCTAACCTTGTTCAAGTTTCACCCTTAGCTACACGTAAGTGTATTTCCCAATGAGTCGCCAAACCGTGATGGACAGGCCGCCGCCGGGGCGCTTGGTGAGGGGGCTCGAAAACAAGCGTTTGCATTTTGTAAGGAGTCGCCACCAATTTTTATGGGAAATTGGAACCGTTCAATACCTCGTGTCATGTCAAGACACAAAGTAGTGACATGAACACTAAGCAATCGTTACCCTTAGCATTCTATGTCTAGAATGACTCGCAGATGCCAATGAACACGGGTGCTCACGGAGATCCTGGAGTAAGGGGGTGAGGGTACGTATTAGGAAGCTCTTTTGATCGAACACCTAATCCCGCCCGCCACGATAGCGGCCTCTACTAATGATTAGGGAAGTTGTCTATACTCGATATATCGTCGGCTATATGCATGCAATGCAACATCCATTGATTAATCCTAGCATGTGAAGATTTAACTAAGTCGGTGGACACGTAATTAGCATACAATTGGGTCGAAGTTGGAATTTAAGGTTGATTTACATGTGGAAACATACAAGCAATAAACTAATACAATAACTATGAATTACAATAATGAAAATTACAACGATTACAACGGAATAGGTGATTTATGTCGAAAATACCTTTAAAACGGACAATTTGAGAAAAAGAGATAAAAGAATAAAACACGACGGATCGAAGGTGATAATACGGATATTAGTTGATTAATACGTAAACTAATTAAACTACGTCAAGCGCGTAAAAGGAGTTCGAGACAGAATTCATCTGGAACAGCGCAAGACATGCGCCCTTTGGAAGAGGCGCAGCGATTCGCTTGCCTGTTTCCAAGGGTGAGTTCGCCGTGAAGCCGAATCGCAAACCGTTAATGTTAATTGGTAAATTAATGGATTGATTGCGATTTTAGACTCGGATGAAAGTGATTAGCGGATTATTTACATATGATTGAGGTCATAAAACAGTAAAAACATGGATGAGACGGAAATTAACGGATTAATTATGTGAAGGGTCGATGTTAATGAATGATTAATTAAACTAACTAAACGAATTATTAACTAAACATGATGAATTGACGACGGATTAATGACTAAACAGATGAAAATATATCAACAATGAATCCTTAAACTCAACATGAACGAATTGAATCTCTAAAACTCGAATTGAATTTAATGACGAAAAACCCGCAAATATTGATTATAAGGGATTTAAGTCGGGTTTATGACGATTAAAACATGTTAATGATGATGGTTAATATACATATGAATTATTAAACTATCATGATGAAGAATTAACATTTAACAAAACAAAAGAAATAAATTTGATACGAATTACGAGGACGGAGGAAGAAGAAAAGAAGTGAGAAGCTGCGGCCCCTCGAAGAGGCGCAGCAGTGCCGCGCTCCTTCGAAGAGGCGCAGCGGTTGCTGCGTCTTTTCTCGACGTCTGTCTACTGGAAATCCGCAAAAACGGTTTTAAAGACGGTTTTAGAAATCGGTTTCAATGGGGTACTTTCGACATAAACCTTACAATTGTTATACAATAATAAAATACAATAAATAAAAGAGATATTAATACACCCTCAGACTTACATGTTGACGGAACGAGAAGAACTAAGAAGATCGATTAGTGATGCTCGACGCGAATGCAAGGAAAGAGTGCCCTCGAAAGAGGAAAACGATTTAACAAGTTGGTTAATTAGATTGATTGAGTGTAGTGGTCAAATTGGTCGGTCATGCAACGGAGAGGCTGGTACCCGGAAAGATCCGAGCTTACGTGGTCGGAAGTCCAAGCACGTAGGCGCCAATTAGTAAGAACGAAGTCTAGAATGCAAAGGGAGAAGAGAAGGGCGGACACTCGCGTGAGAAATATGAGGAACGAAAGCTCCTATTTATACTAATCACGTGAAGGAATAGGGTTTCGGAGACTCTTTGGAAGTGAATCTCGGAAAGATATGAAAAAGATACGTAAATCATGCAAAGAAGGGCCTGGGAAGAGGCGCAGCAGCCACTGCGTCTCTTGGAAGAGGCGCAAAGACTGCTGCGTCTATTCCCAGGAGGTTTCCTCCTGTTTAAGAAAGATTTCCGTGTTTAAGTTATGGTAGGACGGAATTAATTCGATTATCTTTAATATCTTATGTAAATATTACGGGATATTATTTGCCAAAAGATAAAATTTGAGAAATATGGAATAGAAATATCCGGAACATTCCAGAACATTCTGACTCGGGATTTAACAATTATTTAAAATGGAGACGGTTTTTGACCCGGACTCAATGTACTCTAATTATCGCCAAAACGACCGTATCGGGACGTAGATGACAACTAAGAGGTTGACATTAATATTTGAGCAATCACTTGACGATAATCTTACGAACTGTCACAAATCGTTCCGCGAATCAAACATGCGGCCCAATCATCACCGGGTGGTTTGCGAGGGGTGCAGAAACGAGGTGTCTACAAGTACTAATGTGGATACAAATTTGTGCTTAATAGTGAGAACTAGCAGCTTATACTATGTATGTACAGCTTAATGATAGTAATGATCATGAGTAACGATAAGATGACTTTTAGTTGTTTACATCCCTTGTTCATGTTCGATAATTGCGATGAAATTGGTAACTCTGATGGGAAGCTTGATCAGGGGCATAACAAGTCAAGCATGTTCGGTTATTTGAACTAGTATTAACCTTGATATGTAATTAAAAGTTGTGTTATTGCATATGTTTACTGTTCGAGTATATGTGCATAAACAGTGATTTTATTTTATATTGTCGATAACATACTTAGTAAGTTGTTAGTAAATATATAGCACTCATACATGTGGCCGACAACGATTGGTGAATTATGACGGTCTCCAGGGGATTGACACTGTGCATGGTATGGGATTTTGAGATGAGTTTATTAGTTTGTAATATGTCACGTGGTGCTGGTTGTCTAGTATCCAGTTATGAGTGGAAATTGTTTATAGTGGTTGGTCTCGTCCTTTTGGTATTAGTTAGCTAAGTGAATTTTGGTCTGCACTAGGGCTTTACGAATTGTTATCGAAATGTGACATAATTTGATGATTTATAATCTCCTCGGAATGAGCTAAATATGACAAATAAGCACAAATATTGACCTTATGTGGCGGATTATGGTTTGTTATGTCGTTGAAGATGTTGGTGGTGCACCACGAAACCTCGGGGTCTATAGTTATATGGGATGGATAAGAAACTTCGGGACGAAGTTTGCTTTTAGGGAGACGTAATGTGATACTATGTTCTGTTATGTGGATATTTGGATTCCATTAGTAAATTACTACTTCGAACATGTTTATTATATTGAATGATAACTTCCGTGTGTGATCGAACTACAGTTGCATATGTTGTTTATATGTTTTATTTAGAATTGTATAGATGCATATGTTTTTTATATGTTTTATTATGAATTGTATTTGTGAGGAAGGACCGTGATATCGCGTGGCTTGTGTGGTTTTATATGAGTTAGGTTACGGGGACGTAACCTTCTTTTTAGGAGGTATAAAATAAGACAACCCGAGTTTACTCAAGTTTATGTGAGTTAGCATAAATTTTACTAGTTATGCATATGAGTTATATTATGAGAGTGAATTATACTGTGCTAATTATATGCGATGTTAGGTGTCGTTGAGTAGTGTTGGCGCGAACTTCGGGGACGAAGTTCTTTTTAAGGAGGGAAGACTGTAATACTCCGTATTTTAGTTAGAGTATTCGGTCGAATATTTGGTTGGTACTCAGTCGAGTGTGTGTTACTCGGCCGAGTGCACTTGACCGAGTAAATCGGTTCAGCGAGTTTGACGGTTTCTATTCTGTTTTGACCAAGGGTTTTGTTCATAACCCTTAAGTCTTCTAATTTCATTTTAGCATCTCTAAAACCTTTTCTAAACCTAGAGAGTGGGAGAGCAAGAAGAGTTTGTCGAGCATTTCTATCGATTGGAGATTTCTCACCTATTTCAACCTAATTCGATTCCCTTGTTTGTAAGTCGATTTCATTCAATTGTTTATGCTGTTTTAAATTCTTCTTCTTCGAAAAGTTTGTAAAGAGAGTCCCATTTATTTGAAGTCTAGTTTATGCATATCAAATTTCGTAGCCCAATTCCTTATTGTTTGTTCTAGGTGATTTATTTATGAACCTATCGCTGAAAAGTCCGCGAATCTGATTTGGTTGTGGAAAATGATTTGCAACCCTAATTTATATGTCGATTCAATTTTGGGTATTTTTCATACATCATTTTTGTAGAGTCTAGATAATAGGATTTGGAATTACCGAAAAATGATGTTTTAAACTCATTTTATGAATCGATACTTTTTATGCATTATTCTGTCAACTTTGGAAATCAATCGAAAACCTGATAAGTTTGGAATTTGAGAAACATTCGTTAGATTAGAGTTTTAGCTAAGACTCATGGGATTCCAATCCAATTGGCCTTGTATCGATTCGATTTTTCTGGAATTAATTATGAATTTTATACAGAGTGTCATGTGTTGGAAAATTAGGAAAAATCGTGTTTGTTCTTTAAGTTGATATTCCTATTAAGTTATGATGAGTCTAGGTTATGTGCATGATTAATTGATTGAGTAGGTGGTAATTATACATAATTATGTTATGTGGGTGATGGATATGTGAAGGATTATAATTGATTGCTTGTGATCGGAGTATTGCTAAAAGGTAGGGTTTCCCTAATCCCTACTCGGTTGATTGTATAATTGATTTAAGATGCATTGTTTTGATTAATTGATATGATTAATATTGTTGGTTGATTGTTGTTAGTGGATTGGAGTATGAAGTATTGGCGTTGAGATGGATTGATGATGTTTGCGAGGTGCGTCCTCACCGAGTGGAGTCACTTGGGAGTGACTTCACGCCTTGGTTCGCCCTTTGTGGAGCCCGCCACAAGAAGGGATGTGCACATTAATGAACATCGGTTTTCGCTCGTGTGATGAGCGGGGCTTAGGTGGGCAAGGTTGCGGTCCCCATCGGCGGTGAGGATTAGTCACGGCAAGACTGGCAAGCTACACACTTAAGTGTGTAGTCGATTATAAGATGTGATTGGGAGTTGGAGATTGATGGTGGAACAGTTGTTTTATCTTTGTTGTATTTAGAATACTCTAGTTATGCAGTTGAATCGACCCGTTTAAATGTTTTGCTTTGTGGTGATCCATTCGAGGATGGTGAGCTTGATTGTGACAGTGTGATAGTTGTCATTAGCTACGGGGGACGAGATAGGATGTCATCACTTCGAGTCTAGCTTCCATTGTTATGAGTTTAGCCGTTTTGAGTTGATTGTTTTGAGATTAGTAAACACTTCTTTTGGTTTGGTTTTGGAACAATGTAATTGTTTAACTTTATATAATTCAATAAATGTTTTGGAATGGTTACTTTTGATCTACTAACCTCGGGAAACCGAGAGAGAACGATCTCATGCTATGGTGGTCCAGTAAGGCACCTGCATACGTGGGTGTTACAATCGTAACTTACCATGAAGCAGCGAATGAGAAAACTGACAAAACAAATTGCTATAATTGATCCCACCTGCATTAACATGGGAGTTTAAAAACCAAAGCTAAATTT
Source organism: Silene latifolia (assembly GCF_048544455.1). Taxonomy (NCBI): domain Eukaryota; kingdom Viridiplantae; phylum Streptophyta; class Magnoliopsida; order Caryophyllales; family Caryophyllaceae; genus Silene; species Silene latifolia. The sequence continues at coordinate 66,950 of NW_027413307.1, forward strand.
AAGATCTTGATGTTCAAATCTATTAAATTATTTTCCATTTCACCTCCGACTCCAGACACCGTGTTGCGAAAAACTTATAAAAGACAAAATCGAGTAACATTGCCTCCAATTAAATCCTTGTCAACAAATTTTCCAATGGGATGGAAATCAAAATCAAACAATCTCTTACAATTCAGGAAGTCGACCCCTTTATAAGTACAAATTGGCCAAGTTCCAATGCAAGTACATTCAAGAAGAATTACAGTAGCACTACTTTCCTAACACCAAACCTCGTGATGTTTGTTTAATTTCGTCGTCCCTTAGACTCAATTGGGAAGCGCCTCAACATAAAAAATAATCTGTAAGCAGAATAGAAAATATGATCACTATATACAATATTATTTCGTTTTTACAGAAGTACACTTTGATAGTGAACAAAGTGTTTTGGTCGGGGTACATAGAAAAGGGTCGACCTATAAACAGTTTTAGCAACAGGTACATTTTACTTCTATGTTTGGTACAAACACGCCTGTCTTGAGTAGTATAATTCTCCTTCTTAGAATTAGTAGTATTAGAATAGGGCTTGCTGTGGCAAATAAAAGACATTTGCACCAAGACATTTGTGTGGCTGTAAATTTACAGTGTCATATCCACAAGCATACAATTTCTGAACACCATCTAAAATTTAGTCCATATTACAATCAATTTCAGGTGAGACCCATTGGCTCGATAAAATGGAATGCGAGGTAATTATCAGTTTCCGAAATCACATGGCTCAATAAAATGGAATCCAAAATTCTGAAATCTAAAGTAGGTAGGTATTAAAGTAGTTTACCTATTGAAGTTGTGATATTGTTTGGGCTCAGTGCGACATGTAGACTTCGCGAGAGCTGAAGACAGGGAGACATTTTAGTCACCGACATCGTACTACTGATGGGATGGATCTGCATATGTGACGGACATTATATAAGTCATTTATTAAAAATCAAAATGGGTAAAAGGGAACAAACTCACAATCAAAATCCTAATGTAATTTAATGGTAGATAAATGGACACAACCAATGTCTAATTCCTCACTTTGCCTGCAATAAATGGACACAACCAAGCCGAAGACGAACTCGCAAAGTCAAGGGACAAAATAAAATGCGAAGAGAGAGATAGAGAATGAGGGAAGGAGACAGTCCCAAACGGAAGTCTCACCATGAGGCCACAATTTTAGAGGTCTCCCTACAAGATTAGATAGATCAGTTGACAAACAAATAAACCAACCCCGGGTTGCATCATAACAGGTGGGGCTTGGCCATAATATATCTTCTGTCCAAGGCTTGCAGCACCTGGATGATACATCGGCATTCTAGGTCCAACAGGTCGCATTTGAGAGAACTGGGCCTGTGTAGGAAACAACATAGCTCTCGCTAGTTATAAATGAATCTTTCTGATTTTTCTTAGAATGAATTTCACACATTTTTGAATAGATCCACCTTTTTTCATTTATGGAACCAAAAATTACGTAAATAAACAATTGCATATGTTCCATCAGACTTATCCAGAATACTCTATCATGGTACACATGCTTAGTGTCCTCATAAAATTGTTTCACACTCAGAAAAATGAATTAAATACCTGTAACCTAGACCTCCGATCTTCCTTACATTGTGCCAGTGCAACATAAAGAGGATTCCTGACAATCATCTTGCCATTCATCTCCATTAACTACAAAAAATAGGACACATGATGAAGAAGCTAACATACATCACAACTGTTCCTCATAAGACAGTAAAAGGGGCGACTTGGTAAAAACGCCTCAAATGTAGAGCCGCACCGCAAATTAATGTTTTTCTATTTGAAATTTACAGGACAACCATGTTCATAGATTCTCTAGTACAGGTTAGAGGATTCCTATATTCCATCTCGGAATAAGGTTCCAGGTACTGGCAATTTAAGAAATATAACTTGCAATAAAAGGGGCACATCAAAAATAAAAGAATATAGCAATAAAAAATTGCAGTGCATCTATTCTGATACCTATTGCTTATCACCCACAGTAATGAGAAGGTGGCGCATGGTCATTGTTGGGACCTGCGAACAACTAAAAAAACCAGAGCAAAAAGAATCAAAATGCTGAACGCATTCGAGACAATCATTAGACCAAATACATTAGAGAAAGAAATAAAAGTATAGCTGAGTAAACAATTAAGAGTGCCTAAAAAAAACGAAATCCAACTGTTGTGAAGTAACACAAAAGCTTTCGGAAAAAACTCAAAACGATGGCCTAATCTGTGCACATCTCGACAGAGGGTTTGCTCTCCTTTGTCACACGCTACTTTTGTTTCAAACAATAGGATTTGGTTAAGACCAACATCTTGTCCCTTCCCTACTTGATAATACTCATGGTCAGTAATATTTTTCAGCCTTAATGTAGAGTTGAATCTACAACTTAAGATAAATATGAGCAAAAATAAGTAGTTTTATCAAGAATTCTACAGCTGAAGATAAATATTGAGTAGCTTTATGAAGAATTCATCATACCCATTCTAGCCTCTAATGAAAATAGGAAAGTAAATCAACAGTTTTACACGATGAAAACTCAACAGTTTTACACGATGAAAAAACAGTTTTAGCCACAAAGTATAGAACAGTTTCAGGAGAAAACCTAACCATGTTCAAATATGTCAACACAAAGCATATGCCATGAATCACAAAGTTAAAGACTTGTGAACAAAGGATCGTTAAATGCTCATTTCACTAGAAAAACAAAGCATAGATCCATGCTTAACACACTTGGTTCATTCCGGATCCTTAATTCTATTTCCATTTTTAAAAATCGCTCTAATCTTTTTCTCTCAATTTAAATTTAAGTTTTATAAAAGAAATCCTAATTCGATTTTAAAACTCCTAAGTTTTCTGACTTTCCATTACATTTTCGTTCTTCCTTTTTTTTTTCATCTTCCCTTTTTTTATTCGCATTTTGAAGCGTGCGTTCACCCATGGACGGTTCGAAAGGATGATTATGCCATCACCCCAAATCATTTTGGGATTAAAGCCTCGATGTTGTTGTTGTTGTTGTAAAGGATGACGATGGCAAAAACAAATAACGATGGCAAATCTGCGGATGACCCATTCTAATCGAAGGTGATGTGAAGATGGTGTCGGATGATCGGATCCGCTAAATTTACAATAACAGTTTACTCAATAACACCAAATCAACAACACAATATGATCATTTTCATATTTTATACAAAATCCCCAAATTTTTATATGAACCCTAAATCTAAGGGTTACTAAATCCACACTAGGATGTGTAGAAAAGCTTTTTGATAATTTGCACAATTCATCGACAAAAATATAACCCACAATTCATGGGATAAGATAGAAATATAGAATTAAGTAGAACCAAATAAAAAAGAAGTACCAATTTCACTAACCCTAAGTATAAAATTTAATCAGTTTAAGCATGAGGATTACACAAATTAATCAACCCTAATTATCAAACTTAATCAATTTTAGTATGAACTTAGATTTATACCTATTATTAGGTAAGGACAAGGCGCGGCGGAGTAATCGTGGGAACCGTCAGGGAAGAGAAGAGCGGTCCGCTTGTTGTCGGATTATGATGGGTGAGTTCGGTCGCTTGTTGTCGATGGATGCCTGATCAGAAGGTGGAGCGATTTGGCGGCCGATGGCAACGAGGAGTGGGTATGGAGATTATACACCCGTTTCAAGGTGCCTTTACACCTAATCGCTTCATTCAAGATAATATTTTGAAGACACGAGATTTTTAACCTTCGTTTAAACGTAAAAAGGGCAAAGGAGGTTGGATTGCAATCAAACTTGATATGGAGAAAGCATACGACAGACTAGAAAGGAATTTTATCGAGGAAACTTTTAAGCAAATGGATTTTAATGCTAAGTGGATTTCATGGATTATGGCGTGTATAAACCTTTTCTTACTCGGTGTTAGTAAATGGAACAGGGGAGACGTTTTTAAACCCACTCGAGGTATTCGACAAGGAGACCCACTTTCACCATATATATTTATTATGTGCGCCGAGATTTTAGCAAGATCTCTACAAAAAAATAGCGATGTTAGCTCTAGTGATATTGGTATTAGAATTGGATCAAAGGGTGGAGAAAATTCCTTTTCACTTTTATGATGACACTATCATTTTCAAAGCCTCAACCGAGTTGTAGAACTATTAAGTCTATTTTAGATAAATTTTGCACGATTTTCGGACAATTTGTTAATTTTGACAAATCCACTTTTCAATGCACTAGAAATATTGAGCGTTCTCTTCGTGAATCCTTTAGAGGCATTCTTCATATGAACGAGAAAGCTCATTTGGGTAAGTATTTAGGATGTCCTATAATTGATAGCAGAGTGACTAAAAATACTTTTGAGAACATTATTCAATCTTCTTGCACTCAATTATCGAAATGGAAAGCGAATTCTTTATCTCAAGCAGGTAGACTAGTTCTTGTAAATCTTTAATTTAGCCGCGAAGGGAACTTTTCGTATCCAAAGTTTCCTCCTTCCTTCATCGATCCATAATAGATTAGATAAAATTAATAGAGATTTTCTGTGGAATAAGAATCCTTCCCAACGTTCTCCTAATTTGGTTGGTTGGCATAAAGTTTGTTTACCAAAGTCGGTTGGTGGTTTAGAATTAAATCTTTAAGCACGACTAATAAAGCCCTTCAAATGAAACTTTTATGAAAAAATTCTTATGGATAAGGAAAGTATATGGGTCAAAGTGGTATCTAAAAAATATTTGAGAAATTGTTCACTCTTTGATCATAAGCCTAATTGACCTCTTCTTGGCAATGGCGTAAACTAATGAGTCTTGGACTCTATTTAGAAAAGGACTCGAGATGGCAGGTAGGTAATGGTAGCAACATTAAGTTTTGGTCTGATATTTGGGTTTTTTCACACCCACTAACAAGCAAAGATGGTTGATGATGATAGTAACTGATCTTAATCTTTTGGTTAAAGATTTCATAACCTCAGACAAGCAATGGGATGTTTGTAAATTATCCAATTTAGTGAATAACGATATTGTTAATCAGATTACTAACATTCCAGTGCCACATAATGATATTCCAGATACCCTCATTTGGGGGTTGTCCGTAGATGGAAATTTCTCTACCAAAACAGCAACTTGGTTAGCGCAAGGTTTTTTCAATCAAGCTATTGACAAATGTGAATTTCAGTGGATTTGGAAATTGAATATTCCTCCTAAATTGAAATTTTTTCTTTGGAAAGCATGTGTTGACTACCTTCCAACGAAAAGTAGACTTCTCAAAAGTCATATTGATGTCCCACCTCATTGTGTTCTCAGGCAACAATCCTATTGAAAACAAAGATCATTTCTTTTTTAATGTCCCTTTGATTGGGTCTGTTATCCAAGACCAACATTATTAGTTTCAACGAGTTTTTGTCAAATTATGATACTATTACAAGTCAAAGTTTTCTAAAGAAACTTAATTATCTCAAGGATTTAATTCCAAAAGGTGAATTTATAAAGATTATTTTTATTTGGTGGAATGCATGGTTCCATAGAAATGATATTATCTTTAATAATGTTAATTTAAGTATCAAAGAAACTTATTACTTTATGTAATAATAGCACTAAGACATGGAATGTGACTAGATTTAAGGATTTCAACAATCCTTGAGGTAGAAGAGTCAGCTAGAAACAATTCTAGTAAGGAAGAGATTTGTGGGAAAACCTACGAACGGTATCCTAAAGCTAAATTTTGACTAGATCGAGAATAGAAGGTAATAAAGTCGCTTTAGGATATTCTATAAGAGATCACAATGGTAAAGTCGTTTTGTTTTGTTAGAGCAAAAAAGTCTTGATCCAATAGTATCCTTGTTGCGGAAGCACTTGCTTTAAAAGAAGGTATTTTAGCAGCCAAATACTTAGGAATCTCAAAGTTAATTGTGGAGGGTGATAACTTATGTGTTATTAACTCGATTCGAGGTACTTGGCAAATTCCGTGGGAAATTTCTAGTATTATCAAGGATGTGAAATTAGACCTTCATTTTTTCGATAAAGTGATAATTAAACATTGCTTTCGTGAAGCCAACAAGATTGCTGACTTCATGGCTTCAGTTGGACATTCATGTCCAACTCTTTCGAGGTGGTTTGATAACCGGTGGCTTCAACTTACCTCCCTCATTCGAAAGGATGAGATAGGTTGGTCCTACCCTAGAGGATCAACCTAGTTTTCTTACCTAATAAAAAAAAAAAAAAAATGGGATGAGCCAAGGGAGTAGCGGTGTTAAGCATTGAGAGTATGTGGGAATTGGTGGTAGGTCTGAGACTCTGAGGAATGAGGATATCAATTATTTATGTTTTGCAAAGATAGTATTGGTATTTGCGGCGTTCTAGAGAAAACGCCCCATTTCCGTTATTTGAGGCGGTTTTGTATATTTTTTTTTTTTTTTTAATAAAAGGCCTCAAACTGGTTACTGTTGCTGTAACAGTAACTTCAACAATTTCTGCCCATTATGCCCTTACCTTATATCCTTATTACTTTCCTGCCATTTTAGTTACTCTTATCATTTTCTCCTTCTCCCTTTCATTCCTGTTAAATTATCGTCTTCTTTTCTCTCTCTCTCTCTCTCTATCTCTTCTTCTCCTTCTCTGTCTCCTTTTTCTTTCGACTTTGGCATTTGTCTATTTTGTTATTGTTCTTAATCTGCTTCATCTTCTTGAGTCAACCGCTTGAAATTAACAACAATGGCGAATTGAAGTGAATCCGACCGATACGAACACGAAGGTAAGTCGCCTGTGGGATTCTTGTGCATTTTCTTCCTATATTTTTCCATTCTCTTGTAAACCTTGCATGTCGGGTGTGACATGATTCACGATCATGTTATTATTCCAATTTCAATCAATTTCGAGCCTATTTTGGTGTTTCTATTATGGGTTGGTATATTTTTTTTTAATGTGGGTTGGTATATGACTGAAAATTTGTGTTTTTAAGTATCGTGGTAGAAGATATTTGCAATCTTATATTTTTGTTCGGTTTGTGATACTTCCATTCTCTTGTAAGCCTTTGCATGCCGGTTTATTATTTGTCCGATCTCATCACGTTTAGGGATGTGGGTATATGTGTATTATTTATATAGGAAATACTTTCGATGTTCAAGTTAGGTTCTGTGATTAATAGTTGGGTTTTGTGATTAGATTTTAAGCGATTTATTGATAATATCGAAAGTATATTCGCTTATCAGGCCAATGTGCCGTGCCACCGAGGTACGGTAATTATGTGTGCAAGGCCTTGGGTGGTCAAATGGATTCCCGTCGGGATACTTATATGACAAATGTGTGCCCGTAATGGTTAGCGTTATTGTGTTATATAAGCGATTGCATTTATGTAGCGTTATGTATTTGTGTTTCTTTAGTTGTTTGGAAATATAGTTACCTCTCCTATTATCCTCATTGCCTTATTTTTCTATGTTTTGCATTTGTTTTAAGCTAGATCTTTAATTTGTCATACGAATGAAAGATAAGTTGCATTTGGCGGTCATTTTCAATTAAACTATCATGGTTGTTAAAATTAAAATTACTCTTTTTAAATTGCTTTTTAAAATTACTCCTTATATAATTTCTTCCTGAAAATTACCCTTAATATGCACTTTTATCAAAAATTACTTCAAAATTCCAATTTAGGTGACTTATTAATACATTTTTGAACTTATTTTCCATTGTTATACGTTTTAAAAGTATAAATTGGCTAAGGCACAAACGAAATAAGTTCATAAAATGACTAATAAGTAACTTAAGTTGGTGTTTTGAAGCAATTTTTATAAAAGTACATTTTAAGGGGAGTAATTTTAGGAAAAAATTATATAAGGGAGTAATTTTTAAAACCGGATTTTAAAAAAGGAGTAAATTTAATTTACTCACAGTTGTTATTAACAAATTTTGTACTTCATTCGATTCCTTGTTAGGGTGAAGGACGGAGTTCTGACTTGAATGGTATATTTCCTCCTCTGTTTAAGAGTTTCGTCATGACTATATCTTTCAATTTGTGTCATGTTGAAACCACTTAACAATGATTGTATTTAGAAAAGCAAGAAATAAATGCATGATATATCGTGCTTCACATGTAGTTCGCGAAATTTGATCGCTTACACGATCGATCACGCCAAATGTTTCTATTTAAGTATGGAATCGGGGCTATTTTTGTTTAGATTTGAGACGGAGGGAGGGAGATGGGGATAGGTTAGGAGAGGACAAGGGAAAATGTCTCATACTTGACCGATCCAAACCTTACTTGACACGAACTTAAAATTTTGAAAAGAACGACTGAAGTAGACCGTTTTGTGTAGGACAAAAACTTCGTGACAAATTTAGTGACTAAAAAGTTACCTTGAAACTATTGATTACGACGAGAAAAACAACCCAATGTAGAAAGAAAAAGGCATTTCAAATAAAAAAATAAGGAAAAGGTTTGCAATTATTTCCGCTTATATTTGTTGTTTTATTTTTAGCTTTATGTAGGTATACTTCAAAATTTAAACTCACATCAAATCGCCTTTTGTGTTTCTTACTTTAAGCTGCAAAGGAGAATGGAAATTGCTAAGATGATAGGTGAACGTAGGTCCGATGTTGTAGAGGTACGGATATTTTATTTTCTTATATTTTGATCACATCTGTGTTAATATGTATGCTTAAAGCTAATATTGATTATGATTTGGACTGCGATGCAACTACATCGACCGTAAGTTTTTAGTGTCTCCAAGTAATACCCAAATATAGTTCTTTTTCTATGCATTGATCTCATAAACGTGCGTACTTTCAGGGCTATAATGCATTTTGTTAATAATTAACAAAATTATAATCAATATTATAATTTTGTTAATAAAGTGCAATCAGGTCGTTACCTTCGAAAGTTAGACTATCTATTGCTCAATGTTCACTTATGATGCTCTACTTATTTGAACAACTGCTTTGTGGTAGTGACCGTGCTCACTTAATTTGCTTTACTATCATCTTTTTTCTACAGGTAGCTTATATGGCAACAGTTGGATCATTCCCATTCAATTCTTTCTTGTCTGGTATACTTTCTTGTGTCGGAACAACTTTTCTTGCTGGTAAGTATAATCTGTATTTTATTTATTGTTGCTTTTGGACCTTTTTTTTGTTAAACGGAACTTATGTCATTTAAATGATGTTGTAGACTTGTAGTGTCTCTCTGCATTCAAGTGAATAAGGAAAGCAAGGAATTCAAGGTAGGGTTCTTTCTCGATCTTGCATCTCTTTGTTCTCTGTATTATTGTTACTTCAACTGAGTTGAGAATCTTGAGATATTTGCTTAAAGGTTGAACATATAGAAAAAAAGTCGCTTTGTTAAGCTCTTATTTTATTTTCGTTAATCCCAAGGGCGTGCTTAGGATGAGGGTAACTGTCACCAGGAGTAGTGCTCAAAACAATGGAAAAGGGAGGAAATTGGTTGGCGGAATTGAGGACGGGAGGGAAATAATTTAACTACTACACAAAGGGATAATAGTTACCCACATTTTAGTATGGGAATGCATACCCCTATCGGGCACGGTGCCTCAATTTGGTGTAATAGTTGTGGATGTAACTCGGAAGTATTTTGTTGAAAGACGTGTATAGGTAATGTGCAAAGACGTGTATAGGTAATTTGGCCCTTGCGATTCATCTCAACACTTTCGAGTTTATTCATATTGTTCCTATGGAATATGGTATCGTTTTGGAGGATGTATACGCATTTTACTACCATGTTTATTGTTGTTTTTTATTCATGTATGATGGCGGTTTGATGCAAGAAATGCTATTACTCAGGCTATTGAATAATCACTCTCAGGCTCATACAAAATGGTGCTTCTAAGGTTGCCTTGTAGTTGTAATACTACGGATTTTCTTAAGTGACTACTCGTAGGAAGTAGAGCCTACTCGCCGAGTAGTGTTGTTGGTATAGTTTGTTTCGGTTCTTGCCGATGAATACTCGGTCGAAAGTATAGTGGATACTCGACCAAGTAGAGGATACTATTGAGTATACACTTTACTCGGCCAGAGTATTCTACAGCGAAGTGTATTTTGACGGTTTGATTAAGAAATGTTTAGGGTTATTTTATATCCCGCGTCAGTTTCTAAAAGATCATTTCAAACTTCATCATTTCTACGTTCACCCTAATCTCTCCCTAATCACTTCCTAATCATTCCATAGCATTGTTGTGTGTGTAATCTTGGAGTTCTTGCGTATAATTCCTCATTCTACTATTGGTAGGATTCTATGTCTATGTTAATTGTATTCTTTGGGGTCTTGTATACATATATGGAATTGGGAATATGAGGATTGTACAATGTGTAATCGTGTTACATGATTATTGTATAGGAGAAGACTTCGTAGAAGAGCCTTTACGATTATCAGGTGTTTCGTACTCTTTTGACTTGCTAAAGGTAGGGTTTCCCTACTCGGTTTCTGTTCATTGTTAAGACATGTTTGTTGTGTGACTATTGTTATCTGTTGATCATCGGAGTATGGAGATTGTTGTGACGATGTTGGTGTGAGGGTGTTGTGGCCTACGGTTTGTGATGTCGTGAGATTGTGATTGTGGTGGAGTCCTTATGGAGTGGCTTCACATTCCCTAGTTCGCACTCAGTGGAACCCGCGGGAGGGGATGTGCACATTAAGGACATGGATTGTTTGTTGCTCGTTGAGGAGCTGGACTAGGTGGGATAAATTGCGGTCACCATCGCGGCGAGGGATTACCTGTTGCGATGGGTATCTGGGCGTGGCTACACACTTCGGTGTGTAGTCGGTTATAGTGTGAGAACGAAAGATTGGGATTGGAAGATGATCGATTGATTCTTGTTTTGTTTTTGTCTTATATTGATTGAAGTATCACTCACCGTTGTTGTTTGTGGAATATCACGGTGATCCGTTCTGGGATGGTGAGCAGTTTTATTGTATTGCTAGTGATGAGCTTGGGGACAACCATGGAGTGTTGTCATCACTAATCATAGCATCACCGTCTCGAGTCTTAGTTTGATTTCTATTATCACGTTTACTGGAGTTGTATTTTGTTGAATCCGTATTTGGATTTGGTTGATGTAAACTTTATACTTTACTAGATACTTTAAACAAACGTGCTCAGCCGTACGCTTTTGATATGTACTAACCTCGGGCAACCTAGATGGTAACACACTTTCATGGTAGGGGTGATCACAGTAAGGCACCTTGGTATGAGGTGTTATAAAGTGTATCGAGTCGAAGATTCCGGCACCTAAACAAATGAATCTAATGAACCTAAGGAGTCTAAATAAAATGAACCCGGGGAGAGTTGTTTGAGCTCTGCAAAGACTCCTGAGACGTCCCGAGTCGCAAAGTCAGCCCTCATTAACTCGAGCCCGGAACATGGGGAAGTGTGATGAGAGTTAGGTTTTGTGTACATGTGTGTGAAGATGCATGTTGGTAATAGTTGATAGTTGGAAGTGCGTGTGTTGAAATTTGTGAGTGTGGTGATGGGAGAAATGGTGGAGGTGACGGGTTTGTGAATGTTTGTTATGTTGGATTTAGCATATGCATGAATTGTATGCCGATATGATTATAACGTGGCATTTAAGTTCTTGACATTATGTGTTTGCTGTGGGAATAGTGAGCATGATAGAGAACTTTATCGTATAATCTATAGTGTGACTCTACTGAGCGGTAAGGTGTACTCACAAGGTAGGAGCACTCAGTAGAGTAACCAAGCACTTGACCGAGTGTTGTTTGCGGTGAGTAGCAAGTTGACTCAGTATGTGATAACTCGACCGAGTAAGTAAGTATACTCGACCGAGTAGTGACTACTCGGCCGAGTGTTGTTTACCTCGACCAGAGTGTTGTTTGAGTTTTGACGTTTACTTCTAGAGTCGATACTCAACGAGATCACGGGAATACTCGACCGAGTAGTCGTTATTTCGAAAGCATGGTTGTATACTCGTGAGTGTTTCCTTTAAGTTTGTTACATTTTGAGTAGTAGGCTTTGTGCTACGTTTCTTATTTCTTGTCACCTCAAAATGCCCAAAAGAACTCCTTGAGATCCAAGCTTCAGGATGACTCTTGATGAGGTTGCTCGCATGATTGAGCAACAAGAGGCTCTCCTGGAAGCTCTCAAAAATGTGGGAAAGGGAAACGAGAAGTCGATGGATGCTACTCATTTCAAACATCATCATTGCTCATTTCAACCCTCCCACATACGAGGGTAGGTGAACCAAAGCTACTCGAAAAGTGGCACCGTGAGATTGAAGCTCTCATGGAAATGGTTAAGTATCCTGAAAGACATGATCGTAGAATGTGCAAATATACTACCTAAGAGGTGTGGCTGCAGTTTGGTGGCAAAATGTCAAGGAAGATGCTAGAGCTTTTTGCAGCCGAGGGAGCTATTCCTGAGTCAGGTTGAAGAGTGCTATGAGGGGGGAGTTTGTGCCGGAGCATCCAGGCCACAAGATGAGATCCGATTTTTGATTCCTTTACCATGAATGAAGAGATGACAGATCCACCCACTACTATCGCCGGTTCTCGGAGCTATCTCGTTATGTTGAGGACATGCAGCTAGGACAGAGAGGTTTGGCTCTCCGTTTGAGGGGTTTATACGCTAAGATCGTGAGTCGTTGTGGACGCGGGCCGCCCACGGGGCGCTTTTGGTGAGGGCGAAAACAGCGTTTGCATTTTGTAAAGTGCATGCCAATTTTTGAAATTGAACCGTGAATCTTTCGTGTCATGTCAAGACACAAAGTAGTGACATGAACACTAAGCAATCGTTACCCTTAGCATTCTATGTCTAGAATGACTCGTGGATGCCAATGAACTGCGGGTGCTCATGAGATCCGGGAGTAAGGGTGAGGGCACGACAGGGAAGCCTTCTTTTGATCAACACCTAATCCCGCCCCGCCGATAGCAGCTCTACTAATGATTAGGGAAGTTATTCATACTCGATATATCGTCGGCTATATGCATGCAATGCAACATCCATTAGATTAATCCTAGCATGTGAGAATTTAACTAAGTCGGTTGACACACGTAATTAGCATATAATTGGGTCGGTTGGATTTAATGTTCAATTTACATGTGAAAACATACAAATGATAAAAGAAATACAATAATTATAAATTGCAATAATGAAAATTACATTAATTACATTGGGATGGGCGATTTATGCTCTAAAATACCTTTAAAACGGATAATTTGAGAAAGAAAGAACAAAGGAATTAACTGAACAGGGAATTAGGGATATTCGATTAATAGTAGATTCATCGTAAACTAATTAAACTAAGTCAAAGCGGTAAACGAGTTCGTTGGAATTCATCCCGAACAAAGCGCAAGAATCGCGCCCTTAACCTCGGAAGAGCGGCTGATTCGCTGCGTCATTCCAAGGGTGAATTCCCGGCCGCGGAAGCCGAATCGCAAACCGTTATTAATTGTTAATTTTAGGGATTGATTTTGATAATCGACTGGATGAAAGTGATTTAATGTATTAATTACATGTGAATGATGGTCATAAAAAACAAGTGAAAAAACATGGGTAAGACGAATTAAACGGGATTAATTATGTGAAGGGACGATGTTAATGAATGATTATTAGTGACATTTCCGGTGAATGGAACAAGCTAAACATGACGAATTAACAATGAATATGGATGCAAATATATCAATGACGCCAAACCCAATATGGATGATTGGAATCTAAAAACCTGGGATTTGAATGTAATGACGAAAACCAGTAAATATCGATTATTTAGGATCTAAGCTCGGATGAACAATGAATAAAATGTATTAATGATGATGATTAATTATATACATGTGAATTGATATGTTATTATAGCGAAAAAATTAATGAACAAAAGGAAACAAATAAATCAAACAAAACACGAATTATGAGGAAGGGAGGAAGAAGAAAAGAAGGTGAACTGCTGCAGCCCCACGAAGAGGGCAGCAGAACTGCGCTCCCTTCGAAGAGGCAGATTTTTGCGTCTTTTCTCGACGTCTTGTCTACTGGAAATCCGCAAACAAAGTTTTGCACGGTTTTAGAAATCGGTTTTTAATGGTATTTTCGATAAATCTTTACAATGATGATAATGATAAACAAAAATACAAAATAAAAGAGGATTATACACCCTTGTACTTACATGTCGACTTTAAACGAGATGAACTAAGAAAATCGACTTATGAATGCTCGACGCTAATGCAAGGGAAAGAGTGCCTCGAAGAGGAAAACGCATTGATTAATTAAATTGATTGATCGTAGTTGGTCAAATTGGTTTGGCCATGCAACGGAGAGGCCGGTACTCCTAAAGATCCGAGCTTACGTGGTCGGGAAGTCCAAGCACGAGCGCCACTAGTAAGAACAAAGTCTAGAATGCAAAGGAGAAGAGAAGGGCGGGAGCACTGCTATGGAGAAATACGAGGAACGAAGGCTCGATTATACTAATCACACGAAGCTGAATGTGGTTTTTGAGACTTTTGGAAGTGAATTTTAAAGATATAAAAAGAGCATGAATCATGCAAAGAAGGGCTCGGGAAGAGAAGGCAGCAGCCTACATCGCTGGCCTGGGAAGAGGCGCACACTCCGGCCGTCTCCTGCTCCTTTAGGAGGTTTCCTCCTCCCTCGCAGGCTGAGATTTTCGCTCGGTGCTATGGCAGGATGAATAATCTTGCCATCTTTGAATATTACTGATAATATTTGCCAAAAGATAAAATTTGTGAAATACGGAATAGAAATATCCTAATATTCCGTAACATTCCTGACTTAGATTTAATACCATCGTAAAACGGGAGTATCGCCACCTGCATCAATATACTTAATCATCACAAAACGCATCAGACAGACGTAGATGACAAATTAAGAGGTTGACATTGATGGAGCAAACACTGACGATAATCTTACGAATTGTCACAAATCGTTCCTTAACTCAAACATGCGGCCCAATCATCATCTGTGGTTTATGAGAGAGGTGCAGAAATGAGGTATCTACAGTAGCCCCACTTGACCGAGGCTTGGACAAGGCGAAAGTCAAAGTATGCCGCATCGTGTCAATCGATATTACAACCTCGGACGACTATGGCGACGCGAGGCGCCCTGTGGTCTCCAGCCAAGGACCACATTGTCGGAATATTTTAGAGTCCGACTATCTGGGGAGGGTCGTTTAAAGTCCATTAGACTACGAAGGAGGCTTCACAAATACAAGAAGAGACCATACTCCTAGACTTTCCCGAGATTTTCCTGAGGCATAAGAGCTTTAAGGTTGCTTAATAGAGCTAAGTGTTATGACCTAAAGGATATATAAGATTGTGCTAGGTGTGTGGCCCTAAAGGAAAAGCATTGACGGAAGGAGGCCAATATGAGTTTCACCCAAGGGTAACTAAGCCAGTATGCACTTCTCGGAGAACGACACTCGTTTGACTGAGCAAAGAACATCAAAGCAAACAGTACGCTCGGTAGAAACCGTCGGGGAACCCGCTGCGCTGACATTCAAGCGAACTCTGTCGGGAAATATTGGACGATTGTGGAGCATCTTGATTGCCGCGAAGCGAATTGAGTGAGCAATACTGCAGAAAATACTAATCGCGCTTTATTGTAAAATAAATCGAAAGAATATCAGCAAAACATCAGCCGGGATAAAATGAATCGACAATACCGCAAAATATCACAAGCACGATAAAATGCGCGGACTCTAAACGAAGAAAACTTGGCCGTAAACGGACTAAAAAGAATATAATAGCTTTCAAGAAGAGGCGCACCAAAGATGGGCCCACAAATAACGAACTCATAACGAATTTTTGAAAATTCGTATGGAGGAAACAAAAGGAAGAGGCGCAGCAAGAGCTGCGTCTCTTGGAAGAGGCGCAGCGCTGTCTGCGTCTTTTCCCAATTTGGCAATTTCTCGTAAAACGCGAAATCGGAAGGTTTATGTTTCATTATTTCGAAACTCATTTCCTTCAATTTCTCTCTCAATTTTTCACCATTTCCGTCGAGGTTGGATTCAAAAGCTTGCTTTAAATATGACTAATCGAGGTATGTGTCCTAATCTTGCATTAATCATCTACATTTGTCGAATTTTGAGCCGCAAGAGTTAGGGTTTTCGACCCTTTTGATCGAAAATTTGAGGCTTTTCCCCCAAATGGATTTGCTTTGCCAAATTGACGCTAGAAATGGGTAGTAGGCAATGTTAGGAACACAACCATGTATTTACTTCGAATTTTCATCGAGTTTTGAGCCCTTGAGCGAATTTTGAGACGGTTTTACAGCTGAACCGTAAATTGCTTCGAAAATAGCCTTAGGATTGTCCATTGGCGATGAAATTTGATATTTGGGATCCTTGGATGATGGGTAAACTTCCTGTCATTTCGAAATTTTGGTTTGTGACAACTTTTTCAGGGCACCTTTCTAGGGCATAACCGCCGTTATAACGAAATGCTGCCGAATTTTCGACTTGAACCCGGGACTAGGCTTTGACTTGGACTTGATTTGACCCAATTTATCGCATGAGCGATCGGGTTGGTGGGAATATGACCAAAGATGGCCAGAAAGGACAGTTTTCAGGGCTCCGGAGGCTCGAAAACTCCTTAACAAAGGCTTGCCGTCAAGTGACGCGGCCTAAATTTACTTTAACGTTGCAGGTGAAGAGGCTTCTACTTCGGGGAGGACTCCCATGGAGGTAGATGCCGGTGCGGTTGAGGAGGCTTTGGAGCGAGTCTTCACCGACGCGGTGATGGCCACTGGAGACGAGGCACACGAAGAGGCGGAGGAGGAGGAGGCCGAGGCAGACCAACGTCGAGGCGAGGAGGTCGTCGGTATAATTCATGTACATTTTGAATTTTCACGAAGTTTTGAGCCCTTTAAAGTGACTTAGATGCTTGTGCCTGAACTGTAGAATATTTCTGAAATAGCCTTAGGATGGTCCATTACGCATGAAACTTGATATTTCGAACTTGATGATGGTAAACTTCATTAGTCCTGAAAAATTTTGGTTTGTGACAACTTTTCAGTAAGACTTCTAGGGTATAATCGTCATGATAATGAAATGCTGTTTGACCTCTTCACCTAAACCTGGGATCAGTCATTTCTGACTTGGATTCTGACTTGGACCAATCGGATTGCTGGCTTTGGCGATCGGGTTGGCGGAACATGACCAAAGATGGCGTAAAGCGATAGCCAGGCCCCGAGGCCTGGCACTTTTGGGACAGCGGCTCGCTACCATGTGACGCGCCTAATGCATTTGGCCCAGTGATGGGAGGGCTTCACTTCCCGGAGGACTCATGAGGTGGACTTTTCGTGTGGGTCATGAGAGGCTTGACAAGCCATCACGGCATGGCCACTGGGAGAACAGGCACACGAGGAGGCTGGGAGGAGGCAGTCCCTGCAGAGACGGGCCGCGCTGCTGAGGTCACAATGAGGAGCCGCTACGGGACTTGGGAGAGTAGCACTTTATGGCCATGCAGGGGTCAATTGCAGATTTGAAGAGTTTGGTAAATAAGAATCTACTACTCTCACCTCCATTCTTCATCCTTTATCCCCAACCAGAATCTCTATTTCAAAACTAAAGATATAGCTTCTGTTTCAAATTATTATAAGAGCTGCAGAAATACTTCGTCGCTTCAAAGTTATATATCACACGGATGGAGTACTACGAAAGGTTTGCCGCGGAGGAGGGCGGCGATCGAGCTGAGCGCCGGGCCTTCCTGGTTTCAGCGAGGAGACGGAAGAGGAGCTGGCGTGGCTAATCTTGCCGCTCGGTCGTCTGTGCTGACGTTCTGATACGCATTTCCACGCTTCACTTCAGTTTTTGGTGAGGTGGAGTCATCTGGGGACGCGCACATTTCGGGTCCACGCGGCGGGATCGAGGAGATGGTGGGGCTGGTGGAATGCCATAGAGCCGACCCGGCCGAGGCGGTGGAGGTCATCGCCTGAATTCCCGCCGAAAATAATGCCAAAAGAAGGGCCATACCTGCGACTTCATGTCCGAGATTACTTTGTAAGATCTCCTGAGCTGGTGATTTACTTGATGGGAGGAGATCGCTTCTCCTTCCTCTCAGAAGGTTTCGAGTGGTGAGAGCTCATCGGGTTTTCGTGCTCTTGCTTCTTCTAATACCTTATATAAGGGCGAGGCTATCAACGGCTTCCTCACGACCAGTTCCTAGGACGCTGGGACTGGGTCACAGCCGGTTTCAGGTCCTCATCCGCCCCGCGGAGGGGCCATGCCTGGCCTCGGGGAGTCGATGGAGTAGGGACTTCTCCGGCGCCCGTTTACTCCACTAATCGCTGAGTGTGGGCGGAACCTTCTTGACCAAAATAAATTTTCTTTCTTCATTGTAATCTCACAAAGATCATATTGATTATCTGCCAGGTGGGCAGGTGTATTTCCTTACTCCTCTTAAATTCTGCCAAGAGGACAGAGTCACTGATAGCGGCTTAACTGGGTGGTGAGGGACTGGTGGATGGGTTTGATTTAAAAGCAAGCGCTCTTCTCAAGGTACTGTTCACTGTGGATGTGAATCGCCTTTCACTTCTATAAAAAGAGCGTGAGTATCCCACTTAGGTTTATATCTCTTGTACTGCTTTCAATTTTAGGAATCGATCTTTATTTATATTGTCGAGCAAGCTTCACCTGTATGCTGGAGACTGAGGCCAGCCTTTTCTGCCACTGAGGTCTCTTTGCCACCAGGAGTCCAGCCGGCCGTTGTTGACGCTGACGGTCTCTGTGGAGACCGGGCGCAGCTGCCAGCCTACGGGTGCCTTTGCGCCAAAGCGACGCGGCTCACTGACTCTCCTGAGGACGAAGGTTCAGGAGCCACGAGCCGAGAGGGAGGCGGACTTCCAGCTGTGCCAACACATGATTTTCTTCTCGGCTTCCAAGTGAGACCATCTTTGTTGCCTTTTACGGAGGTCATGACTGGCCAAGAGGGTGAGCATCTTTACTTTCTGACGATTTATGAGTTACTACAGCATCACTGATTAATGAGAGCCTTATTTGTCTTAGAGGTCATATGATGGGGATAAGCAGCTCCTATGTAATTTTTGTGACTTCTTGAAAGCACTGGGACATGACTGGGAGGATGACGATCTCCAGCCAGGATTTCATTTTGGCTTGATTTGGAGCTGGCTTTAGGATGGACTGGCAGATCATTCCCAGGTGAGTTTCCACTTACAGATTCTGTAAGAATACATTTGATTGAACTTGTCTAATTCTTCATCAAGAATTTCCTTTGAATGAGTCACAGCCATCTCAGTCAGGCATTACGGAGGGGCACAATCGGCTACTTAGCTTTTCTACCATCGAGGCACTTGTTGGTTTGTGGCTGCCATAATCCTCGTTTTGCTTTTGATTTTTGATTTTACTTTGTCTTCGAGTTTTGATCGATATGAGCCAATTTTGTCGGGTGGTAATGTGGTGACGTAGTCGGATGCAGAGTCGCCTTTACCTTTTTGAGAGACGCTCGCTTTGGTTTAGGAGTCTTCCAGTTTCGGATGCTGCCAGATTGGTCATTATGCGGTGGCTGAGGGTGTTCATCGAGGTTTGCATCTATCAGATCACATCCGATTTTTGTGTTCGCTTGATCAGTGGAGCCTGGGCGCAAGCCCTCAAACTTTTGTTTGGATTTTGATTTGGCCTAGTAAGCCTCGCTTTGTTTGTATATTTGTATATGATGGTCCATATGTTTTGCTTCGCCGGGTTGTAGCAGTTGTAAATTCGCAAAGCACTCTTGACAGTTTTAGATAATCTGCTTATACTGCTGTTACTTAAATTTATACGTGAAATCATGTAAACATATAGATTTGATACACATATATGCCCTTGACTAGGCGCAAAAGGAGACTCAAAAGTATGCGATGGTGCGAAAAATGCAAAAAGCAAAAATTTTCATTGAATGGCTCTGGATCGGTAGGGGAGGGCTACTCTCCTAAAAAAAAGAAAAAAAAATTAGAAATCATGTAGTGTAAGAAATGAAAATGTTGAAATTGAAATACAAAAGAGGAACTTATTTCCTAAAAAATGAAATTAAAAATGAAACTTATAAAATTCGTCATTAAATGTTAAAATGAAATTTTATTTCCTAGAATAATTTAAAATAAAAAGAATTAAGTGTGATGAAAATGGCGAAGGTGTCGATGTCTCCTCGAAATGCGCCTGCGCAAAAATTAGGAGAAGTTGGAAACATGAGTAAGCGCTCGGATTTGCAAAACAAAATCCGGAGGGACAGGAAATTACTAGTTCATATAGTTAGGATGAATCCAAATGCTGAATCACGCAGGAGATGAGCCTGGAAGGCGCTGACACGGCTGCGTTGCGCTGAATAAGCAGCAGGCGAGGCCGCACTTCGCCTCCGGCAGTTTGTTTTTCCTGGCTGGATTTTGGAAGTAGCAATTAGGCATAACAGAACGGCGTCAGCGAAGCTTTAAGTCGCATATAATTCTTCCCGCCTCTTCCTCGTTAATCCCGCAAAACTCCCAAATAAATTTCAAGAGAAATTTGTCATACTTCGCCACACTTTGGAGATCCGGCGCAGGAATGGACTAATGAATTTTCGGAATGTTGAGAAAGCACAATCTGGGTGCTCAAAACCTCGGGTCCTTATTGAGTTTGAAACCTACATTAAGAGTTGGTAAGCCGATTCTCGAATTGCTTTGGCCTTATTCACTGGGACCCAGGTGTCATGTTTTTCGCGTTCCAATTGTGGGTATGTTTGTCCTTCCTACAGGAGTGGAGATTGGTCGCTATTGGTGGGTGCGGATTCTGAGCATTTACCCGGCCCATTCACTTCCACGCACCTAGCAAGGAGTATAAGACCAGAATTCTGGAAAGACTTACTTGGATGTACTAGGCTCGAGGGTTGACGTTTGGTTACTCTGAAAGCGTAGAATCGCTTGGGACATCGAGACTGGACACGGTTCATCAGCCAGAGTGCCCACGTGCTTCTCTTATGTTAAGCTGTGGGAGAGAGCCTCAGCTTGGCCTTCATTTTGCTGCATGTATATATGTCTTTCATGGGCACGTTGGATGAAGATCGGCGGACAGATCGTCGCCTTTGCAGGTCTTATGTCGAGCAAATGGAGGCTGCGAGAGCTCGGCTTGCCTGTGCTTAGGGAATTATCTTGGGTTTGAGCTGATAGGAATCGCAACCGCGATCTTCCATTTTTGTGGAGTCCTGCCATCTTACGAGTGTAAAAGGCACCACTTTCTCTTTTTGTTCTGTTTCGGTTTTTTTTCTTGGTCTTTGGTTTTTGTTTTTTGGTTTCTGTTTTTTTTTTGAGTTCATGGTTTTCGTATTTTTTTTTTGGTGTCTAATGACTCGCTTGGTAGGTTGGCTTATGGATGCTCTGACTCAGGCTTTCGCCGAGCCTGGCTTCGAAGCAGCACCGATTGTTCTCGTTCAGTACGATTCGGGATGAGGAGCGCTTGTGATTGTGGCTATGGTGGACTTACCCGGTCCGCGATTATTGGAAGAACAAGTTGAAGAGCGATGATGGTCGGTTGATTAGGTGGCGTTAACCGCGGTGGTATCTGGTAAGTGCTCGGCACTGGGCTCCTTCTTTGAATCCCTACTTTTAGGTGCATATGCGCCAGGATTGGAGTTCACGGTATGCGTCTTCCGGGAGAGATTGATGAGGCGGATCGAGGCAAGCTTGAGACTATCTGAGGCTTGATACGAATTCATGCCTCCTGCGTCAGCAGGCTACCTACTAGGCTCATGATTTAGAGAGTGGCGGTCAAGTCGACTGCCAGGAATATGTGGTTCTTGAGCTTCTCCCGCCGATGCTTGGTGGGTAGTCGGATTCCCCATACGAGGTGGAGAGAGGCCGCGACCTCTGGAAGAACGCTGAGAGATGAGAAATGCGAGCCTGGCATGGGACTATAAGGTCGCGAGAGAGAAAGAGAAGGAGGCTTGATCTGACAGAAGTGAGAATAGTTAGAAGTCGATTTTAGGTGGTTCAATCCCTTGAAGAAATCAAGAGACTATACGACGCGGAAATGGTGGCTGGCGAGACGGAAGTCGGCCGCCTCGTAGCACTGACTGTAGATTAGGTCTGGCGGAAGTGGTCTGAAGCGCCCGGCTCGAGGCCGTGGACAGAGAAATATGACATGAATAGATGGCGGAGTGCGAAAGATGGAGGGAAAATAGGCCGGAGTCCTTGGCTTATTATTTGGCATATACATTATTATTGTCGCAATAAAAGGAGGGATTTTTTTGAATCCTAGCCTCTATTCTATTTTTATATTATGCAACGTGCTAATATTATTAGAAAATGAATGGAATAGTGTAAGGTTGAATGAGTCAAGAAGTCCTCGTTGTGATTTTCTTTTATTATTCTTGTCGAATTCTCAGTCTGCAATGCAAATGTTCCCATGTTAGATTTTTAGGTATATCGGGTTGAATCAGGTGAAGGATTGCTCGTATTGACGACTTAAAAGCGGAACTGAAACCCCCGCGCAGTAATATTGTAAGTAGTTCGAGTAAATGTAGGTGGAATAAACTGTTGAAGCAAGAGCTTGTAATGTAACATAGAAAATAAGCGTGAGCGTTTTGTTCTCAAGCAGGGTGCGAATTTAGTTTATTTGATGACATAGAGACAACAATCTTGTTCCAGATGCAGAGAGCATGAGTGACACTTAGGGCTGGTTCAGCTTGGCGGCGCGTTGCCAGTCAGTGCCACGAGAGCGACACATGGGTTTTGCGCGAGCGCTTTTTGTCCTGTTACTGGCATAGTGTCGTTTCGATTGGTCGAGGTTTGTGGGTCGTTAGACTTCATTCCCGTCTAGGTCGCAGTGATTCGCAACCGCACCCTCCTGCGAAGTATGGTTTCGACTAGGTATGGTCTCGGAGCCTGATCAGGTCGGAATTTTCCCGCACCAGGTCGGCGGGTAGAAAGAGCTTCCAGATCCGATTTGAGTACTAAATCTCCTTCTTTGATGTTTCTTGGCCTAACTTCTTTTTGTTGAAAGCCTGCTCGTCTGAGACGTGCTTGATATGTTTGGACATTATGCGAGCGCGTGAGCCTACGCTTCATCCGGGAGGATGAGTTCTTCATATCTATCCTGTTGCGATCGGGCTTGAGGGATTTGACTTTAGTGCAGAATACGTAGTGATGGTATTTCTAGCTCGACCGTGGTTGTACTGACCTCACGCTGCGGTAAGTCGAATAGAAAGCGGAGTAGCCCCAGATGGCGTCTTTGTACGCATGTACGAGTATCCCCTCGTAAAGCAAAGGAGTATCTTGCTTGGCCAATCTCTGTAGCTGTTCGGGTCATTCGAGGAAATTGTGACAACGTTCTTGTTTGTCGCTTCCTATCAGCTGCTTGTGGTCCGTGCAGCAGTGCAGCAGGCGCGAAGAGTGGTGATGCTCGATCTTGTATCGGGGCTAGCAATTGTTCGGTCTCGGCTTGGAAGTGTGACTCCGTTATCGCCTGATGATCTCGAGTGGGCAAAACCGCATCGGACTGATGCTGTTGTCTGCGGGATGAACCTTGCCATATTTCAGCCGTGGAGTGCGTGTGTGTCGAAAACATCACTGCCACTTTGAAGTGTGAAATAGATCAATTGCATACTAGAATAAACGTTGTTGGCCTCCTCGCCTTAGGTGGGGTTATCTTCCCGTTATGTCAATTCCCCGTGCGGAAAATGTGCGAGGAGATGCTCACCGTGGCGGTATAGCAGAGGGAGGATGCGTGTTGTACATTCCCCGGAAGATTTGGCAATTGTGGCGGTGTCTCACGTATTTAATGCAATCGGATCTCCATTGTGGTCGATTAACACCCTAAGCGGGTGATTTTTCGCTTGCCATCGTGGGCCAGCTCGTATGAGGCCGGATTCTCCATCGTGGACTTCTTCCGTCACCTTTCGGCAAGCCTGGTGGAATGAGTCAAGGCAACGTACAGGACTGCACCAAGAGGTGGGCATTCTTGTATAATTTCTCTCTGATCAGGATGTATCGGGAAGGTAGTAGGCGTATAGCATGCGTTGTCCCTTTTATCCATATGGGGCGGAGATAGTACACGTTAGGCTTGAAATCGAGGATACGCTGGAACCAGGGTTCTGCGCGATTTCTTCTTTCATCGTGAGGGATTTGATGGACATAAAGCGGGCTGCTACGACTGGCCGCTCGATACCGCAAAGCGTTATCACCATATGATGCGGCTATATTTATCTGAATGCGAGTTAGTTTCTGCACGAGTCATGCAAGATATGATTTTCCTCCTGGCGGTAGGTGTAAGTAGGTTACGTGATCAGAGAATTGAGCCACTCGGTCAATCCTAGCTTGATAGGGGTGCGAGGCTTTCGCTTCCTGTGGATTTCTTCGCAGACTCGTGAATTTGGATTGATAATTAGTGATGAATCCCCATGCATCGGGAGGTTTTGATGCCTAAGCTCATCACCGCTTGAAGTCCAATGAGACAAGCTTCATACTGCAGTGTCTGTTTGTCACCTCGAAGTCGAGATTTGGCTGCATTGCGAGTATGCTCACCTTCGGAGAAATGATGGCAACACTCCTATTCCAATCCTCTTAAATTTGATGCCTCTATCAAAGTATAGATCCCACGAAGTCCACGCCTGCTTTGGAGTATATCCTCGTCTGGGAAATGACCAAGTGTCCATGGTTTGCGCGTGCGTGGATAGGATTTTCCGCGAAGAATCGGCGACGGCGCGACCTTTATGACTTTTTAGTGATGTACATATTTGAGGCTGACCAGAGGCATCGAGTCCATCTTGGCAAGAGCGCCCGGTTGAGGACGGGTTTCTCAAGAGAGTATTTGACTCGGATCCATTTTGAATATATCTCGACTGGAGTAGCTAAGCACGTAGTGATGCGTAGCTTCCTCGCTGCCCACACAGAGCGAGGCAGCGTCTTTTTCGAGTCTGCGAGTACTTGCACTCATATTCCAAGAACTTCTTACTTAGATAGTAACTAGCTCTTTCTTCACTTCCTACTGTTTGAGCTAGCGATGGCACCCATGGTGCTTCAGCTATCGTGAGATACAAACCAAGAGGTTGATCTCGTCAGGTGGCATGAGCACTGGTGGTTTAGCCAATATCTCCTTGATTCAAGCCGTCAAACGCTTTGACAATCATCCTGCTATAGTAATCGCTGAGTTTCTTGAAGATAGGCTTCGTAAATCGTAATGGTTCTGATATGACCATAAGAGCTTAGGGGATTACTTTTCCCGAGAATCACTGACTTTTTTTACATTTGAGGTGTAGCATTGATGAGCTTTGATTTTGAGGGATCTATTCTATACCTAGATTATTCTTTGTATCATCAGGAGTTGCGGACATACTAAGCCTTGTACACTTTTGAGGTTGGAGTCTCATGTTAATAACCCCAGCCAGCCTTGCGAGGAACGCGAGTTCGGCAATATGTCCCTCTCTTTCA
Source organism: Silene latifolia (assembly GCF_048544455.1). Classification (NCBI taxonomy): domain Eukaryota; kingdom Viridiplantae; phylum Streptophyta; class Magnoliopsida; order Caryophyllales; family Caryophyllaceae; genus Silene; species Silene latifolia. The sequence continues at coordinate 92,319 of NW_027413307.1, forward strand.
TGAATTTGGCGATCATGTCATCTACATATACCTCAAACTTCTTTATGCATCATGTCATGTAGTGCTGAAGTACAGCGATGCGTTGGTATGTAACTCGGCGATGATGATCGAATAGCATTCTTGTATAGCAATAAGGTTCTCATTGCGATGATAAGTCAGTCTTGCGCATATCTTCCATGGCCATCTTGATTTGGTTATAACCCGCTGCACTCCATCCATGAAGGATGTGAATGCGTGGTCTGCAGATTGTCCACTAGTATGTCAATGTGAGGTAGAGGGAAGTCATCTTTCGGACTCGCTGTGTTTAAGTCCCTGAGTCAACACAAACACTGATTCTCCCATCCCCTTTTTGAATACCGAATTGCTATGTTATGCAGTCGAGAATACTCAAAACTTTTGATGAACGACTTTGAATTGTTTATCAACTTCTTCCTTAATCTTTAGGAGCCCACTCTCGTTTCTCATTTAGAAGCTTCTGTTTCACAAAAACCAAACCCGCTGATCAAGAATCTATGTTCGACGATATCACTAATAAATCCCCTAATGGCATGTCTTTGTAGGGAAGCCAAAACGTCTTTGAATTAATTTAGGAGGTCGCGAAGTCGCCCGTTCGGTGAGCTCAGGTAGTCCCTATCCTAAGTTCTTTGGGTTCCCACCTCGGTTCACGTTTGATGGGTCTTGTCTTGTCATCGTCCTCTTCTCCCCTTCCCCGTAATATTTTTCGCCACGCAGGAGGTATTTCAGCCAAGTCTGACCGTCATCTCGTGATCATCATAAATGTAATTGCACTGAAGAACACAGAGAGTAAGTTAGTAACCCGATTTATTCATATTAAGATTTCGTGCAGTTGAACAAAGAAGCCAAATCGATCCATGGTCGCTAAGCGCAAAGGAACAAGAATGGGCATTCCCAACTAACAAGTGGGATCACTTGATGCTAGGCTAGAGAAATGCATGGAGCTGGGATGACAACAGAGAGACTTCTAATGACTTCTAGACTCCCACCGACTCCGATCTGACTCCGACCTCGAACTCGCCGCCTTCCTCGGTTCCTCCTCAACATCTCTCCTTCTCCAAAGAGTGCTTGGAAGAGCTTCCTTGCTGTTGGTCCATTTGATGATTTTCCATCCTTTCGTCACAGGTCATCATGATCAACGCGTGGGGTTGAAGGATCGCCTTGGAAGTATCATAGTACGATTCACCCGCGTCTCTAATGAATCGTGGTCCTCCAAATAATAGGTTAATTACTTGTTCGTCAAGCAAGGTGTTTCGACGGGTTTTGACTATAGGTGGAACTGCTTGAGGAATGAAGTAGAATTTGAAAGATCTCATTCCTAAGCAACTTCCTTCAAGATAATGCCAAGGTTCTGGAAACCCAAGGAAGAGTTCTGAACTTTCTGGAACGGCATCTTACGGCGCGGGAGATATGGCTCATTCGACTCCTACTTATCATGTATTTTGGACCGAGCGAGCATTTCGAGAACTCTTCAACCAGGGGTTTGCATCCTAAACCCAAGTGGGTAACCACGAAGCCTTCTCGTATGGTGTGCAAAGGTGGAAATTCTTCCGAACCCGGTTTAAAGGCATTCCAGGAAGTATCCTCGATTCTCGAGCATGTGGTTGACCACCAAGTGGAGTAGGGATTATAGAGGGGTGCAACTCACTTTCTATAACATTCACACTTTGGAAGCCCCAAGTTCGGGAGCATGGGATCCAATGACTTTGATTGTTTTGATTGCTTTCGATTATCGCTTTGATAGGTGACGGGGTTGATCGTCACAACTTCGCCATTGAGTGGGATCTGATCTGGTGAAGGGGTGGATGTTACCGCTTGGAAGCATGAATCCAAGGCCTTCCTGTAAGATGTTGAAGCTTCAATGTCCACTATTTGGAAGTTGACTTTCGCTCGATTGGTCCCGGAATGGTTAGGCCTAAGTCCAACCACTTTCATCGCACACGTCACGCTGCATAGACACCTGATTGGCGGGAGTCCAACCGACTCTTTCATGCCTAGTTTATATGCCGCTTTGAGGGGTATGACGCTGACCGCGAGCCATCATCTACCAAAGTCATTGGCACATTCTTTAAACAAATGACAGCGATGACAGAGCAAGGTTGTGACTAGCGCCAAAAGGTGGCAAGTCTTCATCCGAGAAAGTAATAGATTACTTAACTCCTGGTGATTCTTCGAAGACCAAGCGACTGGCATCTTTGAGTAGTTATGCTACATATTCCGCTATGTGAAAGACCATGGCGCGGAATGAAGCCACAGCCAGTCGCTGTGATCGAAGATCACCTTTTCTCGTAAATTGTTGAGCAAATGATCGCAATCGCCTTCGGTTGGCTTGGTGGTGATGACATTGGCTTGACCGCTTTGGGGTGCTTTGATACGGGCGCAACCAACGAAAGTTAGGTGGATCCACATCTTGGTCTTTACCATTCGACTGACTTTCGGGACTAAGGAGTTTTCAATGAGACACTCGCCTTCATCACATCCGCCCAAACCCCATTGATTGCGCCTATACTAGTTCCTTCATTCTCATGCGATATCATTTTTCTAGTTGTATGATTTGATTAACTAGTTTTATCAACCACTTGACTACTTCTGATAGTAGCATTTGAGAAGATCAACTTGTACACGTTCTTTTAGCGATTGCATTGGGATCGTAAGGTCGCTACTTCATGTTTCTAGTTCCCACACTGGTTTATCTACACTTGCCCATGCGATGAAGCTTTAAATGGTAGGAGATAGCAAGTGTAGCAGAGTCTTTCTTTCTCAATTGAATTTCATTTTCTGGGAGAAATGAGATGTGAGCAATCTAAGGTAGATTCACACTTGTAATCACTAGAACTCCAAGAGATTCTGAAAAAGTTGTCGGGCTTACCTTCCGTGGAATTGAAGTCGACCGCCTTCAATCATATCCCAAGCACGGTTTCAACTTCTTGTAGCATTTTTCAGTGTCATGTCCTTTGCCCCTACGGTATTCGCACAAATAGGGAGTTTTCATCCTGCAACTTGACTTCTTCTTCGGTTCGGGAGTAGGTCCAATGGGTTGGAGTTTACCTTGTTTCATTAGCCTTTTAGAGCGTTGAGTATGTGTCCCAAGGTTCATGGAACTTCCTGGTGGGCTAGTCTTCTCGATGGCTCGAGAAGGTTAACTTCGCTTGCCTTGCCAGAGAGCCGCATGAACCACAGACCTCGAGATCCTCGACCACCGCTTTGGACAAGAGTCCTCACTGATGTCATCTTCGATTCGTGTTCCTAGTACGCTTAAGTCCGAAGGTCTTGATGTTTTGATATCTCAAAATGGCTGGTATATATGGGTTTGAGATTATCCACGAACCTTCCACGAGGGTGGCCTCCCAACATCCTGTATGCTCAACTAGCTGAGTACTAGTCTTCCTCCACCTACTTAGGAAGCCTGGTGAATCCTTCTTTGTCATTTTGGGTAAGAACCTAGAGGCGCATGTTACCTGATCTCGCATTATCCGCGCGCATTGCTTGAGAACTCGACCGCGCGCCTTCCCAAGTAGCGACCTTTTGTGATTCCAAAGTGTAGAACCATTGCTTTTAGATGGTGTCATGAGATGAAGGAAAGATCCTTATGAACATCTCTGTTTGATGCCTTTGATAGACATGTAGTCCTTGAAGGCGCTAAGGTGGTTCAAAGGGTTCTCATGTCCTTTAAACTTAGGGATATCCGTCATGCTAAAGTTAGTGGGCAAATTTGGAATTGATACCATATCATGATTGTTCTCCTATAAATGTCATCCCCTTTAGGTACATCAATTGCTCCTCTAGGTATTGAGTCTTTCACCATGTCTGGTTGTTCCTAGGTGATTCTCATCTTTAGACTCGTCATCTAAAAATCAAAAGATTCACCCTCGAGGGGAGGCAGCTTCCTCAGCATCAAAGATACGGCCTTCGATAAGTTTTCTCCAAGGCCATAGGTTTGTTCTTGAGTGATTTACTTCAATAGTCATGCTAGATTCGATCATTACTTTCTTGAATTTGCCGGAGGTCTTGTTTCATCACTGATTCCTGCATCTTGAATCTGATAAGAGATCAAGTACCTAATCAAAACACGATCGACCATTCTATCACCCCTGCTAAAAGAGAAAGATTTGACTTGTGTATGGATGTGTGCTAATGAAGTTTCAGAGAGTGAGTTTTGAAGAAAGACAATGTCTTTGAAAATGTGTGTCTTAGCCAATCAGAGTGCAGTTGCAGTGAGGGACCTAAGTGAGGTTTTGAAACGGGCTTATTGGTCTGGATTTGATTGACAAACTGGACAGTTTTGACTGATTTGCGCCATTAGCGCCCATTTTTTCAAATTCCCGTTTGAAAATGAAGATTTTGAATTTTTGAAAATTCGCTCATGGTTTTGCTTGTATGGTGACTACGGGTTTATACATTTATATACGCATTATAACGGGATGCTGAAAATTAAAAGGGTTTTGGTTTAAAGGGGTGTGGGTTGCCACCAACTATCAAAACCCGAAGTCTGGGGAGAGGCTCGTGCCAAACAAGAGTAAGGCTATCTCTAGTCCATTCCTCAAGTAGTGGAAGGCCCCGATGACAAACAAAGAGTAAGCATCATGGAAATGACGACGCCAATGCTATCCATCCTTAGGCCTAAATAAGTTAGGACCCGCTAGCTGGACGATTGGTCGAATGGGTTGGGTTGGCCTAGGAAGGCCGAATAAGCAGTCTAGAAGACCAGGTTATGAAAACCAAACAATTGTCTTCTACAAACTTATTCCCTAACCTTGTTCAAGTTTCACCTTGGCTACACGAAGTGTATATCCCAATGAGTCGCTGCAACTGTGGACAGCGGGCCGCCCTGGGCGCTTGGTCGAAACGAGGACAGCGTTTGCATTTTGTAAGGAGTCGCCACCAATTTTTATGGAAAATTGGAACCGTTCGAATACCTCATGTCATGTCAAGACATAAAGTAGTGACATGAACACTAAGCAATCGTTACCCTTAGCATTCTATGTCTAGAATGACTCTAATGGATGCCAATGAACACGGGTGCTCACTGAGATCCGAGAGTAAGGGGCAGGGCACGTACAGGAAGCTCTTTTGATCGAACACCTAATCCCGCCCGCCTCGATAGCGGCCTCTACTAATGATTAGGGAAGTTGTCTATACTTGATATACCGTCGGCTATATGCATGCAATGCAACATCCATAAATTAATCCTAGCATGTGAGAATTAATACTAAGTCGGTTGACACGTAATTAGCATACAATTTGGTCGAAGTAGGATTTAAATTCAATTACATGTGAAAAACATACGAATGAATAAAAGAAATACAATAACTATAAATTACAATAAAATTACATTAATTACATTGGGATAGGCGATTTATGTCGAAAATACCTTTAAAACGGATAATTTGAGAAAAAGAATAAGAGAATAAAAATTAGGAAATTAACGAACAGGAATCAGGGCGATAACACGATTAATAGTAGATTAATACGTAAACTAAATAACTAGGTCAAGGCAGCAACGGAGTTCAGAGACAGAAATCATCCGAACAGGTAGCAGAAACGCCCTCCTGAAGAGGCGCAGATAGCTTGCCGCTTGTCTGTTTCCAAGGGTGAGTTCTGGCTGTGAAGCCGGAACTGCAAATCGTTAATGTCAATTGATGATTTTAATGGTGGATTCATGATATTTACTCGGATGAAAGTGATTTAATGTATTAATTACATGTGAATGATGGTCATAAAACAGTAAACATGAGCAAGACGGAATTAAACGGATAAATTATGTGAAGGGACGATGCTAATGAATGATTAATTAGTGACATCGGTGAATGGAACAAACTAAACAATTAATTAGACTAAACACGATGAATGATGACGAATATGGATGCAAATATATCAATGACGAATCCCAGAAACCCAATATGAACAGATTGAACTTCTAAAATCCGGGTTTGAATATTAATGACTTAAAACCCGTAAATATTGATTATTTAGGATTTAAGTCGGAACAATGATGAATTAAACATGTTAATGATGAGTGAATAATATACATATAAAATTATTAATGATGATGTGAACGAATCAACGGAAAACAATTGAAAGCAAATATAAACGAAAAGACGAATTCTGAGATTTAAGAAGAAGAAAGAAGCAGAATCGCGGCCTCACGAAGAGGCAGCAGAATCGCGCTCCTTCAAGAGGCGCCAGATTGTCGCGTTTTTCTCACGCCCCTCTACCGGAAACGCAAAGACAGGTTTTAAAGCACGGTTTTAGAAATCGGTTTTAATGGTGTTTTCGACATAAATCTTACAATGATGATACGATAAACAAAATACAATAAATAAATAAGGATTATACACCCTCGCATTTACATGTTGATTTTAACGAGATGAACTAAGATATCGACTAGTGAATGCTCGACGCGAATGCAAAGAGAGAGTGCCCTCGTAAGAGGAAAACGATTAATTAGTTAGATTGATTGAGTGTAGTTGGTCAAATTGGTCGGTCATGCAACGGAGAGGCTGGTACTCCGGAAGATCCGAGCTTACGTGGTCGGGAAGTCCAAGCACGTAGGCGCCAAACAGTAAGAACGAAGTCAGAATGCAAAGGGAGAAGAGAAGAGAAGTGGACACTCGCGTGAGAAATATGAGGAACGAAGGCTCCTATTTATACTAATCACGTGAAGGAATAGGTTTCTGAGACTCTTTTAGAAGTGAATCTAAAAAGATATAAAAAGATACGTAAATCATGCAAAGAAGGGCCTGGGAAAAGGCGCCAGCAGTAATCCTTTGAAGAGGCGCAGCATCCGCGTCCTGTTCCCATGAGGTTTCTCCGCACAAGAAAGATTTCCGTGTTTGAGTTATGGTAGGACGGAAATAATTCGGTTATCTTTTGAATATTACGGGATATTATTTGCCAAAAGATAAAATTTGTGAAATATGGAATAGAAATATCCGGAACATTCCAACATTCCGACTCTGGGATTTAATGACCATCGAAAAATGGAGACGGTTTTTGACCGGACTCAATGTACTTTAATTATCGCAAAACGACCGTATCGGGACGAGATGACAACTAAGAGGTCGACATTTATATTTGAGCAAACACTTGACGATAATCTTACGAACCGTCACAAATCGTTCCGCGAATCAAACATGCGGCCCAATCATCACCGGTGGTTTATGAGGTGCGAAAACAAGGTGTCTGATTATTTGGGGCTTAAATCGAATAAGGTAACTTATTGCGACCCGCTAAACGTGGTATAAAACTAGGATAAAAGAAACACGACCCGACACGCCTCCCAAACGGCTCAAAATGGAGTGTATAATACAGTTTTTCGGGTATGGTATTAGGCTATTAGTGAGACCATCAATCACCACTTTTAATTTGCTATTAATTCCAGCTTGATCGAATCGACGAGCTTCGAGCCAAGCCGACCCCACCCGAGCTGTAGCTCAGGTTGGCTCGATTACCCTAGGCCGCCTTACGCATCATTTGAAATAAAATAAAATTTAAAAACCCATGCTAATTAATTAACTTCACTAGTGTAGATCCCCGTGCTATAGCACGGTATTTTTTAGTTTTGTTTTAAAAAGAGGCATTCTCATTAAATTAATTGTATAAATTAACTGTACCTTTAATGTTATAATGTACTAATATAATCTTAGTAAGAGGTAGAAAAATGAAAGTTTATTTATTTTTGTCTTAAACCATTTTTATATTACTTTACTATAAAAATTAACTCTATAATGTTATATCATTGCATGAAACTAATTTATGACATTAAATTACAATTAAGTGATGTAAAAATGTAATTTAATTAAAACGCATATAAACTTTATAAAAAACAGTAAAAATAGTATACCACACACTTAAAAAGACAATTTACGAATAAGTAGATTAATATATTTTTTTAATTAAAAAATACATTAGATTGTTATGTCCTTTAAAATATACAATATTTAGAGTGTAACTAATGAAGGATAATATAAAAAACAGATTTACGTAATTTTAAGGTGTAAGTGATGACAATAATTATGTTAAAGACTACATAAGAAGTATGTTTGCGTAATTTTAGAGTGTAACTGATAAAGAATAATATTTATGGAAATGAAAGTGATTGCTAATAAATTATGGATTTTAATAAAAAAAAGTCATAAATATGAATTTTATTTAAAAAATTAGAGTTTAATTATAAGAATATATTTACTGAAAAGATAATAATGTAATGAAAAAAAAAAATTTACTTGTTACCTTATTTAGCTAGATGCTTTTTGGAGGGAAAACTAAGAGAATTTTTATTCTCTTAGTAGTAGGGGGATTATGTATATAACTTTACCTTATACTAGTATTAGTAAAGCTCCCCGAGCTACCTCTATTTAGCATCAAAATTTATTTTCAATTAAATAATTAAAATTGCATAACTCATATATTTATCATTAATACATTTTTCTATGACATATCTTAAAATTACGATGCAATAAATTATGAGATAAATTCAATACTCCCACTATTAATATTTTACTTAAATCGATTGGTTAGCTAATTATTTATATATATTTTCTTTTGTTGTTAGTATTATTACTTTTATTACATTCGTTATTACTATTGTTACTTTCACTACTCTCGCCGTAATTATTGTTACTTTCACTACTGCCGCATTAATATTGTTGATTTTGCTACTCCCGTTGTTTCTTCTATTACTTTCTTTACTCCCGTTCGCTACTAATATTGTTAATTTGACAATTCAAATAAGTGATTACTATCATATTATTATGTCCAATCTTACTACAATTCTTTTCACTACTAATCGAATTGATTTTTATTATTTAAGCATGCAATTTTAAGAGACTAGCTTGATTTATTTACCTTTTAATGATTATGGAATATTTGGGGTTTTTATTTCCTGGTAATAGCTAACAATTAATTTACTGGCTTGCTCCTCTCTTGCACCCCAAAAAATGGTTATGGAATATTATATTTTTTGAAAATCTAGCTTGATTTATTTACCTTTTAATAGTTCTCAACATATACCATACTTATATTATATTTGTATATTTTAAATAATTAATATCTTTATACTAATTAACACCATAAGTGAGACATGTTTATTTTGAGGAAAATCACCATATTCCAGTGTTCTCTAAATTTATACTTCAACCAAAACTATATAATATTTACATTGAAATCCCTTGGTCAGGTCTATCACACAATGCTATCGATTAAAAGCTATATAGTAGAATTAATTTGTATAGATTTATTTAATTACATTTAAGTCCCTTGGTTTTGGAATATGTATATTATATTGATATTGATATTAATAGATTGATTGAGATCATAGGATATTGTCGTCTTAAATCTTAAATAAAATCAGATCAAGTGCGGGTGGATCAGTTCAGACCGGGTCATTTTAGGTTTTCAAGAATTCCGGCCACATCGGATAGTCATTTAGAGTTATTGGGGTCACTTTTGGGTATGGTATTAGTGTGTCCAACCCTAATATAGTACTCGACGTAATATATACTTATTTGTTTAAGAAAACATTCTACTGTTTTTTTGTAAACAATGGAAACTAATGAGCCGCAACCACATGAAAGGCTTCCACCAGAAATATGGGGAGAAATTGGAAAACGACTAAAAAATCGACTCGATTTGGTTCGATTTAGGTCAACATGCAATTCTTGGCGGTCGAATCTCCTTCCAGCGTCCAACCTCTTCCCGCTTCGGATCCCTTCACCACCCGGCTTTTCTACCGATGACCAGAAGTACCGGTTCTTCATCACGGAAAGAACCGGCTTCCTACGATCATCGGGAAAAAAGCCGATGGCCGTAGTTTTTGAGAGTATAGAATCCAAGGATAAAAAAAGTCGGTGTTGCCTACACGCCTAACACCCTTTACGCCCACATGGCAGTCTTATTAAAAAAGTTGGGACGTTTCCTAAAGTCCTTGACATGCAACAATGTTCTATTGACTCGCTTTTTACGAGTTATTTTATTAGACTTGCTATGTCATATAAAATATCAAGTAAAGGGAAAGACGAGGTGTCATGGGATATTGGACCAACTGTCTTTGTTGATAAAGTCGTGTTAATACCATACGACATTAATTCCAACGTTCCTTTACGTGTGAACCCTAATTATACCGGGATCAAAGAAGAAATCGATTTAATTGTGGTCGCACTTATGTCATCGGGTGACCTAAATTTCTTAAGTACTCGATCCATGGAGTGGACACCGATAATTAAATTAAAATTCGATGACATTATCAACTATAAGGCCAACTTATGGACCGTTGACCAAAACGGTACAACTTACGTTATGGACTTCAAGTCCGTAACCATGAGACCAGTGGTTCGACCCCCTAACGAGTTTACCATCGATCGAGGAAGAAAACGCCTAGTCGAGGCATCGGGGGAATTGTACATGCTAGTCCCAACTCGAGACCCTGAAAATTCAAATTCTTCCAACGAAATCAAGATTTTCCAATTATTAGGACGGAAATGGGTGGAAGTTAAAAGTATAGGTAAACACGTATTTTTCGTGTTTTCGACTTTTTCCTTTAGCACAATCGTTGATATAGAAGGTAGAGGAAATTGCATTGTGCTAGATAGTTTGAGTTTTTGTAGGTATATTACCTCAAGAGGATGTGTAATCCGTGATTATCCTTTATTTCGAAAAATGCGTGATGTTGATTACGGTTTTGGTGTTTACGACGTCGAAAACAAGATTGGGGATAACAAGTTCAAGGGCTTAAATCATAAAGATTTGCATCGTATATTTTGCTCTGAGGCTGAGATTTTGAAATCATCAAAGAAGGATGAACAATATGTTCCAAAATTCGAGATTCCGGGGAGGTGAGTCGAAAGTACATTTTATGCTGTTTTTCGTAACCCTTTTATTATTGATTGTAGTACAAATTTAGAATTTCATTTAGTGAAGCACCTTTGTTCATAATGATCGTACCAATTTTATCATTTGCTATGACCACTTTATCGGTAAACGGTTTTACACTAACTGTTTTTCGGTATTTTTGGTAGCCTTTACCTTTGTTCGTAATGATCGTACCAATTCTATCATTGACGGGTAGTCTTTATGGGAAATTGTAATATTCAATTACTTTTACTTTTTTTTTTCCCAAGGAAAACATTTAAATCTTTCTATTTTATCTTTCTTAACCTATGCCCACTACCAGGCAGCGAAGGTTACAGCGTATGTGGGAAAACTAATTAATTGAGGATGTTGTTTCCTTTTATAGCCAATTCAATAACAATGTACGAGTTATTAGAAAAAAAATCGTGGAATTAGTTAGTTTTATGTAACACGGTTTTATACAAACATGGTATTTTAATCATGTTAGTGGGTAAAACCGTAATGTGCATTGAAATAAACAACTATAACAAAAGTATTATTTTTCAATTAATTCCAGGTTATTTGATCCAAGTGTCTGTTCGAATTTCATGCTTAAAAACGTACTCGATATTTTTTCCAACACTATATTCTTACCTATAACATTATCATCAGAACACAAGACAAATCAGAGTAGATGTAAATTCTACTATGCATGCATATTGTTTCCCCTTTGCAGAACATCTGATAAAATTGGAACGATACTACGCATGCATATTGGCAGCGTTCTGAACGCTGCAATGCCTTCTGATCTCCCCTTGTTCACCAGTAAGCACATCCATCTTACCAAGCTTGACCATCGTCTCACCAAACTTCTTCATCCACAAGGCGGAATCATTAGCATACTGACGAACCAAGTCCTTGGTACTAGGATACACAGCAAAGGGCACATCCGATGTTATCACACCTTTTCCCTTAATAATATTATTAAAAAACGACACACCCCAGGCCGCTGAACCTGAACCTAAACCTGAACCTGATTTATCCGCAATCATTGGCACTGGTATTTCTGACCAGTTGCTCTCATTAGCTTTCGGGCAATACTTCTTCAGCATCATGTCCCTGAAATTATTATCTATAATCTCAGCGGACCCTGTCACATTCGCAAGATTCAGATCATCTACAATGGTCGTCACGCATTTCGCTTCCCCAACCGAGTGGGCCCCTTCCAAAATAACCATGTCATCCACAGTCAATCCCCTGTCTGCATACAATCTAATCAAATCCTTTGTATTAAAGTTTCCTCCAGGGAGGTTAACGGCTAGATTACCATCGACGAAGCCACTATCACGACGTCCAGCTGGCATTTTGAAATACGTGTTTCCAGCTAAGACCGCTGCATCTCTAGCCGCGTAGGCTAAGATGTCAGCGCAAGATACGACACCTGGACATTGTTTTTCTAATTCGGCCTTGATTACGTCTATCGCGTCTAGTCCTCTTAATCGATTGCTTGGGTGTGCTAATTCTGGGGCGAAGCTGTTGTATCTCTCTGGCTTAAGGAGGATGGATGCATCGCAACCCTATCATAACGAGGATTGATGTTA